>NC_065410.1:10822136-11125166 GCF_024362695.1 Pectinophora gossypiella
ATTGCAGTGCAAGTAGTTTGCTATTATTCAATCTTTACGGTTGTGGTTATCCAGTTATAGTTATGTACGTATTCTCACGGTATTATGTGGAGTTGCTTTGACTAGGCCAAGGGTACTGCGGTTTGTTATGGCGCAAAACTACTAAATAAACTATAATAGCCGATTAATACTACTGGAGAAGGTTTTGTGGCAATAAACTTGTGTTTATGTAGTAGAGTAAATAATAATTGTGACATCAATATTGTGTAACTATAGTCAAATTGTTATACATACATACATAAACTAACGCAATAGGCGTGGTATGCTGAGACTATAGAATTCCATTTGCATCATCAATCGCTTCATACACGCACGCCGGTTCAGAGTATATCGTTAAAATTGTTATTTTTTTAAAAAATTGAAAAAGAGAAAAGAAAACAATATTACTAGAGGACGCACAGCTACAATACATTATCACCAAGAATATACATTATAACGTGTAAAACTTACACAATAGCAAAAAAAGATGTTTCAAAAGAGATGTTTGATCGAGATAATCATATATTGCTGGCTTTTTTTTACAGCCAGTATACCAATTGATACTTTTCCTTGTTGGCTGGCTGGTTTACGTGACCGTGACGATTAAAGATTGGAGAAAATATCTTCGACCCACAGAACAGTTATGTAATAGGTAAATGTAATAATATTTACTTCTTCTACAGTAAATATACTTTAAAGTCTTTTCTTATTTACAAATCTGCAAATATTTATACAAATTTACTATATACAAAGTATTATAATAAATATGAATATACACTTACGAAAGTCAGCAGGATTGTGGTAGGGTGGACATCTCAGTCCAGCACTGGCTAACGCGGGGAGAAGGTGTATCCTAGCTCCTTTGTACAATGTTCTCCCTGCAGCCAGGCAGTAGATGGAGTCTATCTTCTCGAAGAGTAAGGCGGAGGGCTGGTGGATGGTGGCTATGAGGGTTCTCCCTCCCCGGGCTAAGCTGTTCAGCAAGGCGATGAGCGAAGCTGATGCTGCTGAGTCCAAGCCGCTGGAAGGATGGACCACGTATTATTATAACTGTCATTGATTTAACCATGATCAAACTGCTTTGTGACGTCACACAAAATTTATTTCGACAGTGTGAAGATTTATTTATTTCATAAGACAACCTCGTTTCAATATTATATTTTCTTTTACCGCTTCAGACCAATGCAATGGATGAATGGATGATTCTTGCGATGGATTACCTATAACTACCCCTATTGATTGTCAACAAAAGAGTGATTGACCAGTTTTCTGTGGTTACAAACATGTGATATTATTTGTTTTAAGTTTACGCGGTTATTATCATAATTAAAACACATAATAACGGGTTCTTACCGCGTTTAAATGGGGATATGAGACTCCCGATATTTCGACACTGTTGCAAGTGCCATGATCACGGGATGACTGATGAGATTGGAGTGGAGTACATCGGACAAACAAAACGGTCTATTTCTTGCCGGATTAAAGAACATATTAGTGCCATGAAGAAAAACGACGTGCAGAAATCTCCTATAGCTGAGCATGTACTGGAGTCGGGCCCTAACCACTGGATCGAGTTTAACAATCCACAAATATTATCGACAGAACGTCATTACATCCCCAGACTCGTAAAAGAGGCTATTGAAATCAGAAAACATAAAAATTTCAACAGGGAAGACGGGTTCAAATTATCGACCATGTGGAATCCAGTAGTAGGTGTTGTAAAAAGCTTGAAACGGCCTAATGTGGTGAAAAAACGTGAGGACACAGTGAGTGCGGTTTGTCGTAGTGAGTTTGGTGCGAGTTCAGATGGTTCCGAACATTCCGATATCAAAAACATAAACAAGCGGCAAAGAAAGAGGGTAGACAGATATGTCTGCCCGTAGAATATTATGGATCTACCTACTCCACTCCAATCTCATCCGTCATCCCGTGATCATGGCACTTGCAACAGTGTCGAAATATCGGGAGTCTCATATCCCCATTTAAACACGGTAAGAACCCGTTATTATGTGTTTTAATTATGTGATATTATTATATTCAGAATAAAAAATATTCTATTCTGTGAAGAGAAAATATTTATTTATGAAATAATAGTAACAGCTATCTATCTTATCGCAACTTACGTTCTTAACACATTAAAGTAAGTAAGTATACCTACAAAAAGCTGCTGTGCACAAAGCAAAGGAAAGCAGACCGTGTAGAGCTTAGAAAGTAACACTTGCTTCCTTCTAGGTCTATGAAGAGGATTTACTAGTATACATTTTGACGACCAATTTGCACATTAGATAGGTCTAAATGCTGTGCAAAAGGTCTTGAGTTTGCTTACGCATTCTTGGTTTGAAAGTGTTTAAGATGTAAACAAAGAATATCGGAAGTGACTCATTCTGAGTATAGGCATTATTAATATTGTATAACTAATGTGCCAAGTAGGAAACTGAGGTCAGGGTTGATAAAAAAATGCTCCTTATTCTTTATTAGGTATAGATACCTAGGTCCCTAGGTAATACATAAATAAAGTTTAATAGCCGATATGTTCCAGAGCACATAAATTCGACTAAGAGTTAAGTTACAGTCATATATGTTTATAAAGTTTATAAGTATATTGAATAGGGTTACCTAATAAAAATCCATTTCCTTATTAAGGTAAACGGTAGGACCACAAAATTAGGAAGAAGGAAAAATGCAACGGCAAAGACAAATCCGAAATAAGTTATCGCTAAAACGATATGCTAATTTTAATAAGCCCAGTGACCCAGTAACATTAAGAGCGATGTAGATAAAAGTTAAACCCTGTTTGAAGATAAACGAGTATTTTGTTCTTCATAACCGTCCTTGAGGTGACGCACGCGCTTATCTTTGCTACACTTTGACTTTGTTACCCGGAATGGAATAGCGAGAAATCTCTGCTACTGTTCATTCTTTATTAAATAGCTTAGTATCTAATAAAATAATACATGTTATCAATCATGTTTTGTATATTTTGTTCGCTAATGATTTCTTATGTTTGTATGCATTGTACATACATTACATTACAACCACCATAACTTTACTTAAATTTAATATACAAACTTTAAATGATAATTTTATTAAAATTAAATGTACTTTAGTGACTATAAAATTCTTCCTAGACTTCCTCAAATATTATATAGTAGGGTATTCTTTACTATTTCGATTTATTTTATCGTAAATAACAACACTAACGCAATTCTTGTAACGGTAATAGTTATTTTATATAATATAATCGTATTATATAATGTTCCAATATATGGTCAGGGACGTTTAGAAAAACTTAGGATATTCCATGCCGGTTTTCGTCACGCGCCAGAGTGTTGTTAGAGAAATATTTTGGAATTCCCCATTTCCAACTAAAATGCCCAAAACGATAATTTTTTTTAGATAGTAATATTTTCAAGTCGTCAAGTCAGTAATGTCACATCAATTTAAATTTCAATGTCCATCAAATAGTTGAGGCAGGAAATGGATTGGCAGAAACAATGTAAAGGAGAATGGGCGAATCTGGTCCAAGAACCTCCACTGATGAGACTTATATGTAATGAAAGCTTATGCTTTCCCTATGAATCTGGCAAAGTTCTATCAGATTCTGTCCCGGGGTTCTTTTTTTACGGCCATGTTTGTCCTGGCTAAAAATGTGATAAAATACAGTGGGAGCTAAAATCGGCTCAATATTTGTTGCTGGATAACTAAGTCTACATAAATAATTATGTATCATATTGTATATCATTTTAAAGAGGATCTTTTCCAGAATCCGAAACATAAAAAAAAAACAAAAAAATCTTTATGTAAGCGAATTATACTCAATTTACATCTGCAGCGCCATTGTTTCTCGGTAGCTAAGTTCAAGTTTCATGCCTTTTACCCCTTCCAAAAGTATCTTACCGATTTTTTTTTTATATTGCTTCCGGAATTTGATCTGAGTGATAATAACAAGAAAAATAAATAGACACCTCTCCGATAGACCGCCTAAGCTATTGCCTATTGCAAGAAATCGTTATCATTAGCAAGTCATTACGGTATTGCATATAAGCTTATCAGCAACTTGGAACTTGGTCCAATACGTTTGTTGTACCATACGGCAATGATTATAATACAAGCTATAAGCCTGGATTAATAAAACAAGATTGTGGTGAAAGAAAACATACTACATTTCCGTCCTGCCGCATTCTAATCATGTTACGTCTGTTGGATTATAATGACTAGCCTTTGAGTACGTTATCTTGCAATAGGTCCATAGCTTACGCGGCCTCTATCGGAATGGTATCTATTTTATTTCTTGTTGTTGTCACTTGTCAGGTTAAGAATGCAATATCAGAAGAAGGAAAAAATGATTGGGCTTCTTTGGAAAGGTTGGAAGGCGCGAAACTCGTACGTAGCTGCTGAGAAAAATGGTGCTACGGACGTGAGTTGGCTAAAAGTCGTTTACATAATGCATTTTTTTTATTTGTTTTTCTGATTCTGATAACCTTCCCCTTTAAAATTGATATACATTATGATATATAATTATGTATATAGACTTAGTTAAATAGTTTTTCGACAACAAATCCTGATATGATTTTGCAGTCCACTACTGTACATTCAGGACAAACATGGCCGTAAAAAAACCCTAGGACAGAGTTTGATAGAACTTTGCCAGAATCATAGGGAAAGCATAAGCTTTCATTACATATATGTCTCATCAGTGGAGGTTCTTGGACCAAGTTTCATACAAAAGTGCCCATTGTCATTTTCATGGGGGAAAATTTCCCCAATGTTTTCCCCGTCTTTCTTGTGTCACCAAAACTATTCTAACACGTTATTTTTTCCTCCAAATTGCGAGCAAAGCACCGACTCTGGCAACTCGCAGACATGCTTTTTTGATTACCAAACCCAGCTTGTAATTTTTTATTGTGAAACATAATTATTGTACTCAATGCGTACAATATGGACAATTCATTTTATTTCAGATAAATAATATCATACTTACGTGGTAGGTTCATCCAGAAATAAGAGTGAGGGATCTGAGAGTAACTCGAGGGCCACAGCAAGCCTCCTCTTTTGTCCTCCCGAGAGGTCCCGACAGAGGGTCTGTGCCGCTCCACTCAACCCCAATAAGGCTAAGATTTCGTAGGCCTGTAGAGCATCAACACTCGTGAAAATTGGTAGGTGTAACGTAAAACATTTTACAATACAATACAAAAACGCTTTATTGCACATATAAAAACAACATTAAAAACAATTACAAAAATGACAAGAGAAGCACAATCGGTGGTTTAATGCTAAATAGCAATTTTAATTTTAATATCTTACAAAGGAATTTCTTGCATGCTTACTTTGTAATGTTAACTTTCGGCAGAAATGTTCAATGTCTTTGAATTTAACTTTCGAAATTCGAAATCCAAATACTTTCGAATTTTATTTTATTTTAAAACGCGTGACTACTGAACTGGAAATAAATAAAGTAGTGACAATTTAAATTTGGAAGGTGAGTAACGTAAGCTAAAATATAAATTGTATCAAAAAGATTTTATTTTGAGCTTGTGCTGAATATTCGTATTCTTTTCGGATATTTTGTTACCATCCTATGCTCTAGGAATAACGTGCATTTGTAAACAGTGTCGTTTACAGAGAAATACAATCAAATGTGTTCAGTTTTCGTTTATCGTATCCTTATTAATCGTTGTGATAGTGACGGCGATCTTTCACGTGTTTATAACTTTTTGTTTACGTACTTGTGCTTTGTTTTTGAGTCATTTTTTAAAGGATAAAATATTTTGTGCAACCTGTATTCACATCACACGAAAGTAATGGGGAAAAGAATGGATAAAACTGATTCATGGATTAATTAACGTTAAGTGTACACTTTTACTAGTGTAGGTAAGTATGTGCTGTGGAAATACTTTCTAAACATCGCCGTGGTAAGCGTGGAGTGCATATTAAAAACTATTATTTAAACTTCTACGACTATAGCATTACAGCACTTGTCTTACTTTCTCTTTCCTCTCATGTGAGGTGAAGTCGGCCAGTTTGAGGGCACTGGCAAGAGACATGGCTTCATACACTGTGAGATGCACCCGGAGGTCATCCTGTTGGCGAATGTATCGCGCGCCGCCGCGACCCGCCGACCGAGATGCGTCCGCGCATACGCCGTTCACTGCGATTTCTCCTTTGGCTCCTCGAGTTCTGTGGACAAAGACTATTGTTTAAAAACAGCATTTTTTTATAAGTACGGATTTTGTGCCCAAGATTTGGTTCTTTATTTTGAGATTTATAGAAGATATTGGCGACATAAATATCAATGGAAACGGAACAGTTATAGTATTAAGAAGATAAACTTTGACACTATTTTTGTGGCTAATTGAATATATTGAGTTCAATGTCGAATGGAATAATTTCGAATTACTGAAAAAAAATGTGTACACGTTTATGTATTATTTATAATGATATTTTGGTATTATTAGACATTGACCACACTTCGTGGGCAATAAACTAAACGTGGTAATATAAATATGAATAGTATTAAAACAAATATGTTTTTGTGATCTTGTCACTGTCACGCGATGAGACAATAATATGAGGCAACCACAAATTTATATTTATATAAATAATGGGAGGATCCCGTCAATCAAATAGAATGGAAATCTGCGTCATTGAAAATTTTAATAAAAACTGTTTTGAAAACAAACAGCCGCGTTTTTGATAATAACATAACATAATACGACAATATTCCCAATTGGGGTATAGCTACATTCATAGCACGGTAAACTGAGTAGGTACTCACGCCGCATTGAGCTTACTGTTAGACCAACTAGAAAAATAGCGTGCCATATCGCGGTCTAAAATGGTGGAGCCGACTGTGTTAGTGACCAGTTTCAATTAACTACTTATGTATTTTTTCTATGTAACACGTGGATAGCTATAATTGGCCTCTGAATGTGTATTACTAACAACCATAATGTAAATAATAGAATAAGCCTGTTGCTTTCCTAAATAAAATAAAATAAAAAAACTGTTCTGTGTGTGCGTCTTATTATGCACAAAAAAAAAACAAAATGGCCATCCATCCAAAAATTATATTACCTACTTACAGTATCAACCAACTTACTGGAAGCGAATAAATACCATGTGGCGGACCCAACTAATTGACCAGCTATTTTCGCCCACATCGTTGGTGACTTTGCAAACTGACGATTCTGCAATTATTTGCAAAAATAATTTGTATCTTATTGACAATAGCAAAGGGTGCAAATCAGACTCGCCAGAAATTTCACATGCGTCAGTTAGCGCCGTTGGCGATGACATGTAGCATATGGCGCTATGATTCAACTATGCAGGCCTGAAACGCGCTATCGAAGTTCGCACAGCGCGACGCATATAAACAACTTTCAACATAAATCTAGTGGATCGTCGATCCCTAGTCACGCTACTAACTTTTGGCTAGCGGGGTACTAGAGGTATACTCTGTTCGGTACCCCGATAACATGTTTTGACGGAACACCCAATTAAATTGCTGCCAATTTAAAAAAAAAAAAACAATCAGCTGCTTATCTTGACGTCTGTCGTAAAAACTGACAGACTGACTTGTGTTTTTAACTGATTTATGGACGATGGGCAACGGGCATTCATGAGAGTTTGAATTCATGTTTGGATCATAGATGATTGACATCACGTGGCTTCCAGGATTATTGCCCGGTTAATGTCAACAGACTTAAAAACAGAGCTGGCGAGGAGAGGGTGTCTATACTCATCCATCCGTCTTGGCTACAAGTTGACTTCTCATTACTTGTAGCTTAGCCCACCCCAGTAGGGGTTACAGACGTGAATTTATGTGGCTACATAAGTGACCAAATGCCAGTAGGTCAGTGGCTCCACCACCGGTAAATGCATACTTCCGTTTTTACTTTCTTGCGTATCGCGTCTAGACCGGTTTTTGCAACAAGTTTGCAATGACGCGATTAATTATGAAATACCAATGTTGTTATCGCGTTATTAGTAGGTATGGACCATTATTGTCCTATAATAAACTTTGCATGTGTCAAACGTCATAAAATAAAATTAAATTAGCTTTGCTGCTGCTAGAAGTTGTTGGCGTGAGATTTGGTAACTCCCATTGCCTAGCTTTGTAGTGAGTGAAGCAAAAGGGTGACAAGTAAGGTTTTTTGTTGTATTATTTTGCGATCTTTTCTTTATTATTTTTTAATAATTGGATAAAGTCATCTTTCATTTTGCTCCGTAAGAGTCTACTTACGAGTATCCAGCAAGGATATTGAGGAGTGTGGTCTTTCCCGCTCCCGATGGGCCCATGATGGCCGTGAGTTCTCCAGGCTTGAAGCATCCTTCTACTCCTTTCAGGATTTTTCTCTGTTCTGTAACAATACAAGACAATTAACCACTGTGAGGAGGAGGTAATGAGGAGCTGGGTGGCGCAGCGGTAAACGAGCTTATTGAAGTTAAGCAACTTTCGCAAAGGCCGGTCATAGGATGGGTGACCACAAAAAAAAAGTTTTCATATCGAGCTCCTCCGTGCTTCGGAAGGCACGTTAAGCCGTTGGTCCCGGCTGCATTAGCAGTCGTTAATAACCACCAATCCGCACTGGGCCCGCGTGGTGGTTTAAGGCCCGGTCTCCCTATCCATCCATAGGGAAGGCCCGTGCCCCAGCAGTGGGGACGTTAATGGGCTGGTGATGAGGGCCAGATTTTCGTTTCAAAGGACATTCGCTCTTATAAATTGTAAGCTGTGGGCAGTCTACTTGTGTTTGGATATAGGAAAAATAATGTAGTCCAGTCGACAGTAAGTCACGCCCGTAATTCTTATCAGGGTGAACAGACGTATGTCACCAGAAGCATACCATACCTACATAATAGTTAAAATTCAGTAGACAACGAGCCCTGGGTGACAATCCTCAGCGCCTATTTGTCAGGCCAAGTAGTTAATACCAGACGCAAACCTACTATAAATCACGTCAAAAAAAAGACAACTTGATTGCATTCTCACTTGGAATCGAAAATATTTAATTCCTAGAGTCCCATTTAACTATACATTTGTACTTAGCTGTAGTCATTCTTCGTAAATAGTCTCTAAGACTCTTTAAATGCTAAACGCCGTTTTGTGGTAAAGCCTTAAGTGATTTTCGTCCACAGGCTTTATTCGTATACCTACCTAGACCTACCCAGTAGTTCCATTTAAGTACTATGTACTCAGAAACATGCAAATTTCGCAAGACTTTTAAATTAAATGTCAAGAATTCCACTTTACGGCACGCGTTAAGTACTTATAGCACTTATAGTTTATTGTGTCAATGGTGGACAAGTCTACCTACGTTCCTTAAATTTTACACTTGTTGGGAGAATAGATAGAGTCATATTAGTCAAAGCCTTGTAGTTGATAGGGGACAAATGTTCCGCGACATGAGTCGCTAGAGTCGACCGATGTCGGTAGACGTCGCTAGACATCCTATCTCGCAAGTCTAGATATACAGTTATGCTGCTATATTTAGCTTTAGTAGGAATATATTACAACGAGTTTTTAAATGTCATAAGACAATCCTTAAAATCGAAATACAATATTTGAAATTTCATGTTCATTAATTCGATGTAAATTTTGTTTCTACAATATTTCCGAATACGACTGGGGAGATCAAATAATTAAAAGATTAATGTTTGCACTTTTTATTAATAAAACAATGAAAGTGATTTATTTTCCTCGGACAGACTTTCCTTATTCACTACTTCGCGGAAGTATCATCTTAAATTTATCTTGTTACAAAAGCGACTGCTAATTTGAGCGATCATTTCAACTCGAAAGGAAAGCCAGAAACAGATTAAACACATTTAAAATCAGTACACAGTATAATCAAAATAGATGTACAGACAAAAAGTTTCCATTGTTGCGTTGCTTTTTGATGGGAAATACCAATGATGCTCGTGCCGAGTACCTATTTCGTGTACAGATGACATCCTGAAGTTTAAATATTTAATTAGATATGGTAATTATGTGTCATTCTTTTGTTTGACAAAAGTGAGCTGTCCAAAAGTTCCATAGCATTCCATTGTACTGGAGTGAATCACGGCAAATTCAACACAATACTTAGTGTCCATTTTGCCATTACTCACAAAACATTTACATACATTTCATAGGCATAAGTACGTAAGTAGGCTTATGTATACAAAGGAAAATGAGTCAGAACGCGCAAATATTTTCTGCACGAAAATAACGGTAGGTAAATGGTCCATTGCACACAGGTCAAAAGGAAACTATTGACATTACTTACCAAAATAAATATACTTTCAATGACGAAGAAAAGTTTTAAAGTAAAAAGGCAAAACGTATTTTCATACGTTTTGATATAATAATATAAGCTGCAGAGTGGTCGTGTGAGGAGCTCGGTGGCGCAGCGGTAAACGCGCTCGGTCTGCGATTGTTGAAGTAAAGCAACTTTCGCAAAGGCCGGTCATAGGATGGGTGACCACAAAAAAAAAGTTTTCATCTCGAGCACCTTCGTACTTCGGAAGGCACGTTAAGCCATTGGTCCCGGCTGCATTAGCAGTCGTTAATAACCATCAATCCGCACTGGGCCCGCGTGATGGTTTAAGGCCCGATCTCCCTATCCATCCATAGGGAAGGCCCGTGCCCCAGCAGTGGGGACGTTAATGGGCTGATGATGATGATGATGAGTGGTCGTGTATATGTCAATTAGGTAATTCTATTTTATAATTTAGGGATACAGCGTATTTATTATAATAAATCCCTCTGTTGAGTACAGGGGGGATAAAAAGGCCACATCAAAGCAATTCATCTAAAAAGCAATAGGTATTGCTATTTGACATTTGTTTGCATTGCGCACTTACTTTTATATGTGCATTGTCAAACTGCAATATTGGTTTTTTAGATAAATTGCTTCGATGTGGCATTTTAAACCCCCCGGCATCAGGTTTATCAACCAAAGGAAGTATGAAGTATACCTACTGGATACACATTGCTACATATAGGTTTAATAGCTAATAGTATAATAGCTAAAATTGCTGCCCTAATCTTACTTGACTTATTGTTACTGACCTTTTTATGCACGTCGACGAAATTGTTCTAGAACTCGTCCAACAGAGAGTGTAGAAAAAATGTGTGTCAAAAGTACCGTAGTTCCGCTGCAGTTGATTACTGTGCGAGCACGTTTCGATGGGTTTATTGTCACCTTTCGAATACTATCAGTGACAGTCTATCACATTCGAATAGAATCTGCGTCATCCATTGACGTCCATAATTGACATTCAGGGCGGACAACCAATAAAATTTTGTTTCATGGAATCAATATTACGTAGGTTGGTAACATGGCATATAAGATTAATCATGGTTTAAGAAGACCAGGTATGCTCAATCCTATGACAAGCAATCCTATGACAATGTAAGTGTTACAATTAAATTAGTATCTCCAACATTCAAAGCACGTAAATGATATTATTGAAAATTAAGTGAATTACTGACTAATGTATTTAATTACTATTATTTGTCACATAGTAAATCTTCTACTACAAGTACAAAATTACCTCGCAAAGTAATTTAAAAACATTGAACGTGGGTAAATATTTTTTTTTTTATGAAATGGCAGCGTATGGTGTGATGACGTCAGCTGGGTTAACCTTGAAATGCTAGCTGTCAGTTTTGAGCATACCTGGTTTTCTTATACCATGAGGATAATCATGTTAACGGGAT
This sequence comes from Pectinophora gossypiella, assembly GCF_024362695.1. Taxonomy (NCBI): domain Eukaryota; kingdom Metazoa; phylum Arthropoda; class Insecta; order Lepidoptera; family Gelechiidae; genus Pectinophora; species Pectinophora gossypiella. The sequence goes on from NC_065410.1 coordinate 10,833,856, forward strand.
GACCCAACCATTCAAGTCATCGATTGCGTTAATAAAAGATGCAATAATTTATTTACGAGAAAGAAATAATTTATTGCCATTTTATTTCGTAGCAATAGACTGAAATCGTATTAATAATAAGCTACTCGACCCATTCACACAGAATAAGCCGAAGGAGGTAACTTTGTTCATACCCGCAACCAGCGTCTCGATTAGCTACTATTTTTAATCATATGTTTGTAATGATTTAATTATCTATCACGTTAGTCTAATAGAAAGCTCGGTGGGGGTAGCTATTTTGTTAAGATGTAGGTCCAGTTACTTCAATTGGGAAGTAGTCGTGTGCTTATGTTTTGGATTATATTGCATTATGAGGTTACATAATTTGCATGTGACGCTTTAGAGTGTTTATGTTGTACTCATCACACGTTTATGGGTAATGAAATCGATAATGGATAATTAAGCATATTACGATAGCGTCAAATATCTTATATCTACTTATATTCAGTTTTTGTATCATCATCATCATGTCCAAGCGGTGGCGACTGATATCTATCCTGGTTTTTATATTATGTATAAGGAGGTATAATCATAGGATTTCAATAAATTGATATTATTATTATTGCGTATGGCAGACAAATATCCTGCTTGGATCAAATATCCAGCTTAAGCTCCCTTAACCAAGTCTCTGCTGCATCCGTCACACAATGCAGCTCGGCTATACCACCTGGGAACCGGTGCAGAGGGCACTCGTTCACTATGTGAGATATGGTTTGGTCCGGGTGACCACATTCACAGTATGGTGACTTCTTTAAGCCCCATCTACACAGGTGATGGTTTGACTTTCCATAGTCGGTCCTACACCGGTTCAGTCGTGTCCAGATTTTTCGCTTGGAGTCAAAGCCAGGGACCCTCCGCGAGGGATCCTGAATAAGGTCCGAATTTGTGCCGTCGAAAAATTGATATTTTATACTTTTTACTTGGTATATGTCAACTTGCATAATACGAAGATATAGTATGTCTACTTTGCTTACCCTACCTCCACCCATGAAGTTATTTGAGTCCGTAAAACATATCCTGGTATTTTCTTTTTTATAATAATATACTCTGCGCCATTCCACTTGCGTCAGACAGAGTACTGCGGGGCGGAAGGCAAGAGGGAAACCACTGCCCTATTTTTCCCTAAAAAAGTAGCATGGAAAATTATGCACCGACAAGAGCGTGGCTCTTAAATTGATGATGAATAATATAATATACTGTTCACGTCATGTGTTTTATATTTGTACTAACGGCTACTATTTACTGATGTAAGTATGTAGTCGTTACATAAGCTATTGTCAGGGGCCTTTGACTCAATATTAACCCTGACATTAGGGTTGATGAGATCGCGCGCTAATTTATCTTACAACCTACACGCGATACACGATTCACGAAAGAAGATTTTTTTATAGATAAGGCTAAAAATAGTCACACCCAATTGTTTACGCGTGTATGGGAAATGCGTTCGTCAGTTCGGCCTTCAGACTTACCGACTCACCGATAGCGAATTATCATGAAGTGTTTAGCTTGCCCGTCACGCATGCGCATTGACTTGCAAATCACACCAGCGGAATCGCCTCTAATTTATACTTTGACAGATGACTGTTCCCGTTTGATCGCCACCTATCATCCATGATACGCAGATTCCAAAGAATCAAAACATTAATTAGTAAGCCGTTTAGTGCGTGTCATTTTAAAAACAGTAATTTAAGAGTTACTACGGTTTGTTACCTTGTCACTTACGTTACCTTGTAGATACATTAATTACGGTTGTTGAGGAATGCTTTACTTTACTTGCGTACAAAATGACCCTTACACAATCTTCTTCTATCGTGGTGTCAGGGTTATTATTGAGCCGAGCCGCTAAAGGCCCCTGACATGGCTCATGTAACGATTACTCACTTACATCAGTAAGTGGTAACCGGGACCAACGGCTTAACGTGCCTTCCGAAGCACAGATCATCTTACTTTCGGACAATCAGGTGATCAGACTGTAATATCCTAACCAAACTAGGGATCACAAAGTGATTTTTGTGATATATCCCCACCGGGAATCGAACCTGGGACCTCCGGATCGTGAACCCAACGCTCAACCACAGAGGCCGTTGAGACAATAGTAACAGCAATAAAGGCGTAAGGTGGGTTGTTAAACTATTGATTCCATCTTAGCTCTTATAAAACTAAAAATACTATATTATCTACAAGCATCTTTTTAAGACAAGTGGCTCTCCCCAATCGTCATTCTTTTATACTATGTCCTGGGGGGGTTAAAAAGGCCACATTGAAGCAATTCATCTAACAAAGCAGTATTGTAATTTGACATTTGCGCATATAAACGTAAGTGTGCAATGCAAACAAATGTCAAATAGCAATATTGCTGTCTTAGATGAATTGCTTCGATGTGGCCATTTTAATCCCCCTGGTATAATACCAATGTATACCAAATAGGAACTGGCCATAATGTGTAATGAAACAATAGTGCACTCTTTTTACACTAGAAGTTATGAGTATATTTCAATCTGACTAATAGTTGGCCTTGGTGTTATCAATAGGTCTCTGCTCGTTATGTTTCAGCGCTTTATTAATTTTACTGTTTTAAACAATGGTTTTGAATGAAACATTTCCATTCAAAACAATAGATTGATTTATGTTCTGTTTTACGGCTTTCTTGCTATGTTCGGCTTTTTAATTCGTCCGGATTAATTTATTTGTGGAAAATTATTCAATGATGTTATCTCTAAGCGATGACGTCAGTCATTTCTATAAAATAGTAACTCTACCCTAGGGGCGGTAAGATAATAATATTCTTATTAGCCTATACTGTTAAAGGTGCTAGCAAATCAAATTACGTTGCTAATTCTTCTGTAACGTACGCGCTGTAAATTTAATGTTGTTAAATTATGTAAGTAAATGTATAATTATGTGTGTTGTGGTTTTTCCGAAACAAGCGTTTTATTATTATTATTATTTGAATGCCATTTCCATATTGCGGGCCTATGGAGTTCCGGACTTTTGGAAGACGTGTGTGGGGCTGATGCCAACACGTAGAGGCCTCTACACCTACCTCGGCCTTCACACTCCATAGGCCCGAAATATGGAAATGGCATACAAATAATAATAATAATAACACGTTTATTTCGGAAAAACCACAACACACATATACATTTACTTAACTAAGACAATTTAATCTAAATGTGGTATGACAGCAACCGGTGATTATTCCTGTATACACTATGGTATTACTATAATAATTAATAAAACTGATAATAATTCCATAGGTAATAAAACTGAAAATTCTGACAGCGCTTACGATTCGCAGAATTAGTACCTAAGTATATCTTACAATTTCGTAGCAAAAGTGCCTGGAAGTTTTCCGATTCATTACATGGCTCTGCCCGACTGGAGGTATCGTGTGGTAAACATTGTAATATGATTATTCCTGCCCTAATTCCATAATTTCTTTCCATAAATAAGTAGATCCAAGGGTAATCAATGTCGAAACATCCACCTGATAATTGCGAACTCAGGATGTATCTAGTTAGCAGCACGAATACCTATTAACACTTTCAAGTAACTGGTACAAATATACTTGAATATAATCAGTGCATAATTGGCATATTATGCACACTTTATGAATTATCGGTAGGTAGCTATTCAATAATACATCTAATGTTGTGGTTACGTGGCGAAGATTTTTCTGGGAGATAAAGCAAAAAAACATAGTTTTGGGCCAACAAATGAATGTTGCTTATTATTCCGAGCATACGTTATAGTTGATGTCGACAATACAGGATGTTAGTGACATCGTAACGAATAATGAGGGGGATGATTCAGACCATGATTCTGAGTGAAAATTAAGTGGAATTTTCCGTCGCAAAATTCATGTTTTTTTTTATTTATTTTTTTATAATTTTCAATTCTATACTTTTGCGATCGAAAATTCCACTTGATATTAACTCAGAATAATGAGCTAAATCAACCCCCTCAGCATTCGTTACGATGTCACTTACACCCCGTACAAGTACATACAGGTACCCATACAAGTAGGTATGGGTGTTAGTGACACCGTAACGAATACTGAGGGGGATGATTCAGACCATGATTTTGAGTAGATATTAAGTGGAATTTCCTGTCGGAAAATTCATGAATTTTTTTTGTTTTTTTTTTATTATTTTCCATACCAAACTTTTGCGACGGAAAATTCCACTTGATATCAACTCAGAATCATGGCCCGCATCATCCCTCAAAGTTTTCGTTACGATGTCACTAACACCCTGTATAATCTATCAATCTTAAGCCACGTCTAGTGTGATTAAAATGTCACAATATGTATATTTATTACTCTTATAACAAATAGAAAAGCTCATGTCCGTGAGTTACCGCGTTGAGCATAGCCACAAGACAACTCTTAGGCAATCAGGGACTTTCCAGGCTACGTTCGCGTTCCTCAAAAACAATACAGATGGCGCTGTACAGTTTTTCATTCGTTTAACATTGTAATTTCATGGATAACAGACTCCTTTTATCTTTCTTTTTGGGTATAAATTATGACTCTTTTTATTAAACCTAAGCACAATTGGATCTTCCATCTATTGTTATTCTGATCAAAAGAAAGAAAAGCAATAAAGGTAGCAACATAATTCTATACATAGTGTGACCAAATATCAGGCAACATATGTATATTTTTGTTACTTCTGCTATTTATATTGTCATCATCATCATCATCAGCCGTACGACGCCCACTGCTGGGCATAGGCCTCCCCCAAGGATCTCCACGACGATCGGTCCTGCGCTGCCCGCATCCAGCGGCTTCCCGCGACCTTCACCAGATCGTCGGTCCACCTTGGGCCTACCCACTGAGCGTTGTCCACTATTTATATTGCATTTGGAATAATTATGTACCCGAACAAGGAGAAAATAGGTAATTTTCATATTAAACCTGTACAACGCTATCTATATTGTTTTTGAGGAACGTAGCCTGGAGAGTCCCTCATTCTCCCACGATACGGATTTTGTCGCTTCTAACCGCTCGCTGTGCATCGCGTTGGTGCGCGTCGTGTGAAAATTGCCTTAGCATGGATTATGGTAAACAGCTACATACACCTACCGTAGGTTACTAGTTAAGTTAAGATAAGATATTTATTGCATTCCTGATGTTTTTACAGAGGAGGAGTTCAAGGTTTTTTTAAAATTTTAGACGCAACTGGATATTGTGCGCCCTGCCGGGTAAGATAGCTGTTATAACTTTTCTTTATTCCCAATCCAGCTACTAAACCCGGAAATTACATTATAAATACCTATGACATACATAAGATTATGTTAAATGTTATTTGCTAATTATTTAAGTTTTTTAAACAAACTTTAGCAGAGGTTATCGCAATCGTAAAGTATTTGTTTATTATTACGTTTAAGTTTGTTTCCAGCATTTACTATAAATGTTTTATCATTAATATATATACCTACGTCACGGGGAGCATTCGCAAATAATATTTTTGTGATTAAATTAAATATATTGTTAGTTTTATAAAATAATAAAAATAATAATTTATTTATTGCACAAAAATAAAAATACTTACAGAACATCGCTTACACACTAATCATTATGTGATCTACAAACTGTATGTTAAGAATTGAACAGGGGTGCAGGGAGGGTTTTATATTACAATCATAATACTTCTCCCTATATATGGAAGAGACTACAATAGGTAGTAATCTGGAGACCTACTGAATAGATTTGCATTCGGTTTTTACTGTTAGGTAAGAATTCACAAGCAAATCCGAGTCTAATTGATAGGTAGGCATGAATCGGTATTACGAATCGGATTTTCTAACGCAGTGGTTCCCAAAGTTGTCTGGGCTACGATCCAACCAAAACGAGTTTAAAAATTCGGGACTAGAGCATTCGATCGGGTCCCGAGTCCGCTCACCCACCGACCCACCTCTAGTAAGAACCGTATTTTTTTAAATTTATTGTTAAATTGGTAAGTACAATTTTATTTCTTACAATATTAACCCGCCAAACTGTATGAATAAGGACTTTTCAAATAACAAACATTTACATCGTTCGTTCGAGGTTATCATGGTATGGGCCAGTAACGAGGAGGGATGAACGACATATAACGAGGAAAGTTATGAGTATGAATGTGAATGGATATAGAGGCAGGGGACGACGGACGAAAGTGTGAATGGATCGTCTTAAGAAGGATATGTGTGTGAAAAGTGTGAGTATTAAGATGACGACTGACAGAAAAGAATAGAAGAGGAATACATGTTGTGCCAAAACCGTTCGCTCGGTCGGTTGGTGTGCGATTTACAGGCGTGGCCCACTCCATATTCGCTCGTGACTCACCAGTGGGGGTTGGGTATCATAGTTTGGGAAACCCTGGTCTAACGTGTATAGAATGTAATAGAACTATATATAAGTTTCCTTCCTTAATGTTTCTTGAGGTTTCGATTATCGACAATATCTTTCATCATTTTATAAGATCAATAAGCAATAAAGAGATGTGGTAGCCCAAGCCCAATTCATGTTTCGACAGTAAAAGCAAATTACATGCTAAGTGGTGAAGGAAAACATGAAGAGGAGACCCACATTCTCACAAAATACGTTTCGGAAGTATGTAACCTAACCTGTATTGGTTTCTCTTCGCGAGTAGGAAAATCAGACAGGCATTCGCTTTTGTGAAAATCGGACCAGTCAAATCTTCAGGTTAGGTAAGCGAACTCTGCGAAAACGGTATAGTGTTAGGAAGATGATGAATAAGGTATCCTTTAATATATAAAAATACGTACCTTATGTACGTAAAAGTAAAATCGTCCCACTACTGGTCAATTGGTCATATGCCTGGTCCGGATCCAACGGTTAAAATTTTTGGGATCTCATTTTTTTTTGCAAATATATGCAATATATTGCAAATATATGAATTATGATCAAAAACCTTCGTATGAAGGAGCTACAATCAAATTCATTATTACGATCTAACTATACATGATCACAACTTTCGGTTTCTTTATATACACAATGGAATCCAACTTCATTCCCCTTTCGTCACTTTCTCTCGCTAATATAATTTTGAAGGCCATTCATTTTCAATAAAAATATGTATTTCAGACAGATATATAATATATAAATAAAAATCAAACTAGACCTATGATAACACAAGACAAGTTCACAAGATTACATTACTCGTATTGAATAACGATTTGTATGTAGGTATGAAAAATATCGCACAATAAATTAAGCAGTCTTCGGACACTCGAAGGTCATCGTTTGTATGATAATTTATCGCAGTATATTCAGGAAGTACAGCACATTATCAATATGCAACCGTTAAGGATTTATTCGTCCCTTAATCGTGGAAAGTTTACGACATAAATATTTACTTGGGTACTTACTTATCTTTAAATTTAAATTTGTACTTTATCATTAAATGTGAAATAATTATGTGGAATATTACAAACAAAACATGCGTTTCTTTCCTTCAAAGGGTATTGCACTTGCTAGTGCTACTCAGAGTAAACAGATTGAGCTATAAGGCCGCCCATTTGTGCTGTTGCTAATTTTTTTACAGATGTTTGTAAAAGTATTTTGTTTGTGTGCAATAAAGTATATTTGATTGATTCAACGAAAGTATAAAGTTATCGATGCAGGAGGTAAAATACTCGTATTTAGTGGGTATTTACTATTTAATAGTATTCGAGTTTAAGTATTTACTTTTTAAAACTTTTGTAATCTTTTAAAGTTCTTTGTTTTGGCGATTCGTCAGAACCTGCCCTAAATTACGGTCTAAAAAGGCCACATCAAAGCAATTCATCTAAAAAAGTAATACTGCAATTTGAAATTTCTTGACATTGTGCACTAACTTTTATATGCGCATATGTCAAATTGCAATATTCCTTTTTAGATGAATTGCCTTTCTTCTTATTGATGATTCTATTCGACGTGGACTTTTTAGCACTTTTAGCCAGTTGTAACCGACTAATCGGCTCCAAAGATTTCCTAACATGTTATTTTAAGAAATCTATGTAAATTTTAGAATAAGAAACAACTCTCTGGAATTAAAATAAAATTCCATCGTTTTCACAGTTCATTAATCTTTATATACGAATATATTAATCTTAATTCTCAAAATCCATTGGGATGTTTCATTTGTTTTAAGATTTAATTTCTTTACCATAATAATTACACATTTACTCACTTCTTAATTAACATAATACGGTGTGAATATACTGGTTAATTAATATGGTTATAAAAGTCAGTACTAATGAAATCGATGACATATGTATATCTCTAGGGAATTTTTCAGAGAAATGGATATTAGGATAATAAAAACCGCGTGCTATAAAAAATAAGTTTCATTTTTTATTAACTTGTTGATATTAATTAGGTACGCAACAACAACAACAAAAAGACGCATATATCAACAAGCTGTAAAGTTAGTTCCCATTGCCGGTCACAGGTCATACCAGGCCATCACTAAAAACCTCTTCGATTACAGAGAGGTGCATACTGCACCACGCCGTTTAATGGAATTTGTAAAGACGGGTTGACGGCGAAACACAGACCCGTCAACTGACCTCAGGGGAAATTTAAACTATGACCTCAGATTAGGTGTTCAGTCGGAGTAAACAAAAGATAATAAAAAAACAAATGCCAAAAATAAAGACCGATAAACAATCAACATCGAATCAACTTACATTGCGTGCTATTAAGGTAAACAGATGAACACCATTTCCACTGACTTCTAAGTAATAATTAACACAGTAACCAGACCGCAAATACACTGAAAGTGCCGGAATAGTGTACTGTTAGCGGTTGCATTGATAATTTGCATGTAGCCAATGTGCAATCACTTTTATTTGTTAAGTCTGTAATGTGTGAGTTCATAACCGATGTAGTGGAAACGTTTGGTAAGGTTACGAATTACGTATCTATCCTTGCATTAGGATATGCACTGTTAACAAAGAAACTAGAAAAGTAGTAAGTTCCTCGAAATCAAACCTTTATACGGAAGAGACGTTTCTCGGAGAAACAACCTTCTAATACTTTTTATAGATGATGTTTGTAGTTTACTTGTGTAGTATTTTCTCTAGGTATTTATTTAAAATTATTTATTTATTTATTGGACACAATGAAACAGACACAAGAAACATACAAAGAAAACAGATTATAAATATATACAGTATAAACTTTCATTATTTTTATAAATGACAATATTCATATAATATATTTATATATCATATATCGTGCTTAATACCAATTGTATAAACACATAACATAATGCACATACATATCATATTGATAATAGTCTTAATGGTTTTGTGTTTTGCAACAATCTCGTCTGATCGCCATAAGATTAGCAAATGATAGGATTCACGCTTACCTAATAATTTTAAAAATCACTGAAGCATTTTCAGTGCTTTAAAGAAACTGAAAGCAAGAATATATAAGCACTTTATTTATGACGATGTACGTGTCCAAATATATTTCCAAGGAATGAGAAAGTGATAATGTTAACCAACTTGCTTTTAAAGTGAAGGAATATTACCCAAGAAGCGGGGTAAAGAGGTTAACTTAGGATCTATCTTTAAGCAATACAGGTCAACCTCTAGGTTAAGTCAGGTACTTATAGTTAAATTAGTTGCGGAGATAAACATGAAGAAAAGATATAGCACTCACTTTTACATACACTCATTTTTATTACTTCCTTATTCAAAGAACTTACATAACGGCTCTGAGTCAACACATTACACAACTTTATTTTAGTATTTTTGTGTTAGTGCCAAAAATACAAGCGTGCAACTTTCACTACACGAGTCATAGTGGTCTAAAATGTATGTAGAACGCCTCACGCCAGATTTTAAAAGGCTTCGTGATTTAAAAACTGGTTCCTGGTTCGGTTTCCGATTCATGGACCAGAGAAGGTCGTCTCATAAGAGCTTAACCGAGTCTACTACTTCTGTACCACAACTGTATTAAATTCGGGATTCAAATCCCGATGAGGATATATCACAAAAATAACTTTGTGGTCCTCAGTTTACTTAGGACATTAGAGGCTGGGGGTTAACAAGGCCATATTAAGGCAATTCATGTAACAAGCAATATTGCTACGTGTCATTTTGTTTGCATTTGCATTTGTTTATTGTTGGGGGCGGAACCACTGCCCTATTTTTCCCTAAAAAGTAGCATGGATGTAGCATTGTGTTTAATAAAGTATTTTATCTATCTAATATATAATATAATAATATATAATAATAATAAAGTATTATATCTATGGAGAATGCTACACCGACAACAACGTGGCTCTTAAATTAGGGCATTTGTTGACATTGCGCACTTACTTTTTAGATCAATAGCTGTAATGTGGTTTTTTAACCCCTATTTTGCGATACCTATCTTCAAACGTGATGATATCATACTCGTATGAAAAACTAAATTTACCGCTGAATGATAAATAAATATGCTAAACAAATATGAAAGATATTGCAAGCTTATTGCGCATTATATTTTGAAAAATATTTAAATTTATCATTAGGTAGTAGTAAATGTGAAACGATTAACGGTTTGTTGAAAGATCTGACATACTTTACGGTTCGGGACATTTTGTCAATAAAGTCATAATAATGTTGTCTTTACATATTACCATGTCCGAAATCGTATCTATGTTCGAATCACGTAACGGATTATGCACTTGTTTGAACTAGAGGTACAGTTTTTTTCGTTAGTAATACTATAAGGAATTTGACATATCTACGTTAGCGTCCTAAGTTAGGTTAGATTTTGGCAAATATATAATTTATTACCCGGGACTTCGATCGTGTGAAACCCAACTATTAAAACTATAGAAGTTTCATATAAACTTTCCCTTCCCTTTGACTACCTTAGATGTTGAATTTCGCAAAATCCCGTCTTATTGAGCTTCGTGCTCCGTCCTATTAGGGAATCCCCAATGCATTAGACTCTTAGCACTTGTAGGTTCTGAGATATATGCTCGCCGTCAAAGGATAGGAGGAAGGATAAAAGGATAGGAGAAAGGATAGGAAGACAGTATCCGGTAGTTACACTACCAACTTATGGCCGGTTCGGTACCCCGATACCTAACTTGTTTACATTATATAGATTTGCTAAACAAAGTCATATTTATATTATACTGACATTATCGGTTAGTACATTATCTGAGGGCTCAAGCAAATGCGTTTTTAAAACATTGATTATTACGCATGCCTAGTCGATGACATTGCCATTCGCTCTCGTATATTGCCTATTACATCCTGTCTACGTGCGCCGACGCACTCTGTTGTATCTCATCAGTCATGCCTCGAGTCTGGATGAAAAAAATGAATGGAATGCTACGCTGTTTACGTCTCGGTAGAAACCAAATAAAACACATAATGGAAACGGACAAACTACCTTCTTTTTGTTTCTAGTTATTAAAGATAATTTGAATGTATTATTAGAGAAATATCCTTTAGTGGATGGTGATAGTTTAATGCGCGTCATATGCGTTTTATTTTTACTGACAATAAATTCTCGAAACGAAATACGTATGTGTCACTTAAGAAAGCTTTCGACTATCATCGCTTTGTAACGTATTATGGGTGATAGGCTGATAAACTGTTGGCGCACTTGTATAGCTACAGGTTATTTAATTTATTTGAAGATTTATATATAAAATTTACAGCTGTATTTATAAATGCCTAATAGTGTGTAAACTTCAACACAACGAAGTCAAGTTAGGTAACAAATTTCAATGAAATCGGTGTCTCTACCTATTAAAAGTTATTGGTCGGGCTTTGGCAGTACTAGAAGTTATTTATGTGCGTGTGGCTAACGGTTAGTAGGAAAAATATAAGTAGGTACCTAAACCTAAGTTGACTAATAACATTTTACTAGTAGCACGACTCTATTCAGTCTTACAAGTATATAATGCGTGTTGTATTTTGAATAGTTTACAGTAAATACTTAGTTTCCTTCCTTCCTTGTTGGCATATACTGGAACATGACTGATGTTTATTTGTATAGTATTTCCTTTAGATATTTATTTAAAAATAGAAATAATATACTGTATAAACTTGCATATTTTTTTATAAATGGCAATATTCACACAATATATATAATATATCGTGCTTATTATCTATTATATAAACAAATAACATAATATAACATGAAAATTTGAATATAGGCTTATATTCAAATTTTCAAATTCAAAAATATCTTTATTCAGTAGGTAACATAGTTACACTTGTCCCATTGCTGGGCACAGGCCTCTCCTCAATCAACCGAAGAGGAAGAGGGGGGTTATCTATTGGATTTATTTAAATTTAAAGATAACATATATTTATAATGAACAATAACAATCTATATTATTATTACTGATTATGATATTTTCATACAGATGTATGTAAATGGTACCTCACCTAGTTGCGCACCTCATTTGGTGCCGGCAACTGAATCCTGAAGAAAATCCCTCTAATTGCACGATCATGGTGTCTTAGAGAGACACCACCTAAGTGGTTTTTTTCTAAGGCGATCGTAATTTGCGACATCTATTCTATTAAACTCAACACGTGAATTTGCATTTGCTAATCAGAGTATTCGAAGTATTTACTTTTCACTATGAATTTGTTTGAAAGTCACTCAGTTATCATATTTTTAAAACGTTAGACAATATTTGATGATTGTCGGTGACCTCGTGTCTGTGTCAAGCCGTTCATGCAGAGAGGCGCAAGCGCAAACGGTGAAAAGATGCGCGAAAATAAACGTTCTATATTGTAAATAATAGAGATTTTATTACAGACATTATATTAATTTACGTAATATAAAAGGAATCCTTAGATGAAGAAGCCTGTTGAATTTGAATGTTTTTTTTTTGGAAAATTAAAATAATGCATGCTGCATTCATGTTGCGGTAATAATTAAAAATACATTATGTACCTACCTGTAAAGCTTTAAGATACTTTAGAAGAATTATGTCGTTTCTTTCTAAGACGTAAAACATCAACAACTTACGTAAACAAGCTATTTCGAACCGCATTACTCTCGTAGAATATAAATGCACCCAATTAGTCGCTTCTCGGCAAATTTTGCTGAACTTCCTCATAAAAAACTGTAGCCTTAATATAAATTAGATTAAGTATAGATAATAGCGGAAGTGTATTGTTATTTAGTTCTCTGACCTCTGTTAAGGTACTTAAATACCCTTCGGAAAGTAGCAACGATAATGTAGGTATAATTAGTTATGGTGCAATACGGCCTCCGAGGCTTGGCCCTTAGCTCAGTTTGGTTCAACATTCAATTCAATTCATTCACGATACTTCCAAGTTTCAAACAAATTCATTAATAGTAATGTGGATAATTTGTAATTTAAATTTATTTCCACTCGGATTTAAAGTTGAATATATTGGATATGGGCCAAAAGAAAACAACTATTTAGTATTAAGGACGAATATGTTCGTATAATTCTACTAAATTAATATTCACAAGGAAGCCACAACGTTTCACTCCTACCACAGAGTAAACAAGAGTGAATGTAGATGGCGTCTCGATCGTACATTATTACTCAATTTTATTATAGACTTGATAACATACAATTATTAAATCGATTTTTGTACCTTTATTTAAATAAATCCAACAGAATAATGAGTCTTTTACACTATTAAAATAGCTTAGTTTTTAAATTCTGACTACTAGATTTGGTTAGTTGGTTGTGTGGTCGCAATGCTCAAAGACCAACACAGGAAGGGGTAGACATACGCAGGCGTTCCCTTCTGCGAACTTTTATGTCCCTGGGACAGGTAGTTCAATAAAAACTAGTTGCAGTCGGCCTGCGCGCTGATCTGAGTCAAAAACGACGTCCTTTAAAAATGCCTCATTGTACATTTTTGCCAAATTTATTCTTTATAACCGTATTTTTATCATATCCTGGTGGGGATATATCACAAAAATCACTTTGTGATCCCTAGTCTGGTTAGGAAATTACAGGCTGATCATCTGATTGTCCGAAAGTAAGATGTTCCGTGCTTCGGAAGGCACGATAAGCCGTTGGTCCCGGTTACTTTACTGACATAAGTATGTAGTCGTTAGATGAGTCATGTCAGCGGATTTTGGCGGCTAAATAATAACCCTGACAACAGAGGTGATGAGGCTGAGTCCCACCTTACAATCCACACGATAAGAAGAAGAGATCATATTTTAAACCTGATTTACTTATCCTGATTTGAATCAGGAATTCTAGAAAAAGTTTTATTGAAAACTAACGCTATCGCTACTCCCCTCCGGTCCATGTTGCTCTATGGCGAATTGGCGATGCTATGCAAAAATCGTGTCGTGTTTGTCTCGTTTCCTAACTAGTAATAATAGTTACCAACTTCTGCAATTTTCTATGACCCGTAAATACATAGAGATATACGTATATTGCGAATATAAATAAATTGAATACTAAATAAATGTTGACTTAGGCCAATGTCCACTTTAGGTATAATTTCGTGTGCCGAGTCGTGGGGTCAAGAGACTACAGAGCCAAACAAACCCGGCTAGGTTTAAAAAACAAATATGTTCTTATTATATTACCGGGGATAAAAGGATAAAGGGATTTTTGTAGTCGGAACATTTAAGTTGTTTAATTTGTTCTAGTGTCAGCTTCCCAACACTGGTGGCTGTCGCGCACTTTTGCCACTCTGTTACAAATGCGGAGGTAGCGTGTGACAGCCACCGCCACCAGTAGCTGTAGTCGGTGCCCCGTTTGCACCGACCCTTATGCCACAAGTCATAAGTAATGAGAACAGTCACTTACAGTAAGGTATAATTTTGATCAATCTATAGAAATGCTTCATAATTGTTGGAATGGATAAATTATTTTCACAAAAAATCTATGGCGTATAACATAAGGTGGTTAGTACGTTGTATAAAATAAATCCCCCGATGCCTGATCTCAGTAAGTAGACAAAACATACTATCAACTAACAGTCATTCGCAAACAAAAATATGTGTGGGAAATACGTACGTAGTGATAGTGAGTGAATCAATTAATAGTACGTAATAAGTTATGGTAACTTACCTAAATAATTAGAACGATACGTTATCACATGTTATTTCCTTGTAAACGTACTCTGGAGAATTATACATACATGCCTAGTAATATATTAGAAGATTCTAATTTTGAGACAGTACTTATTAACGTAATTGATAAATATAATACAATTTATACGATTTAGTATGGGTGAACACAAAAAAAAAGTTTTCATCTCGAGCTCCTCCGTGCTTCGGAAAGCACGTTAAGCTGTTGGTCCCGGCTGCATTAGCAGTCGTTAATAACCATCAATCTGCACTGGGCCCGCATGATGGTTTAAGGCCCGATCTCCCTATCCATCCATAGGGAAGGCCCGTGCCCCAGCAGTGGGGACGTTAATGGGCTGATGATGATGATGAATACGATTTATACAACAATATAATACAATAAATACATACTTACTATCCCCAATTGGGTGGGCAGACCCACAGGAAATCAGAAGCCAACTTGCAACTACTTGAGAGTAGTCAGAATTAAGGTTATGTACAAAGGCACGAGAAAAAAATATTTCAATGAAATAGAATTGCGCGTAAGTATATTAATTATGACAGAGAGTTTGCGATAAGTTATCAATTATCATATCACTAGCTATCAGAAAAATGTCCTAGGTTAACAAAAATATTGCAATCATTATCGTAACTATTTTTAAATCCAATAATTTTGTATGCAATACGCTTTTGGGGAGTAATACTTATCCTTAAAATAATTATTTGTACATAACATAAGGTCACAACTAAATCCCAATTGGGGATCCCAACGTCAGAGGTGCTCCCATCGCATGGTGAACTAAGTACCCACACCACACCGAGCTTTCTGTTAGACTAACGTGATAGATGGTGAGCCGTATCACCGTCTATAATGGTCAGGTCAACTGTGCAAAACTAAAAACTAATCTTCTTCTTATCGTGTGGAGGTGGAATACCAACCTCATCAACCCTGGTGTCAGGATTATTGAACCGCCAAAGGCTCCTGACATGGCTCATGTAACGACTACTTACTTACGTCAGTAAGTATTAACCGGGACCAACGGCTTAACGTGCCTTCCGAAGCACGGATCGTCTTACTTTTCGGACAATCAGGTGATCAGCCTGTAATGTCCTAACCAAACTAGGGATCACAAAGTGATTTTTGTGATATGTCCCCACCGGGATTCGGACCCGGGGCCTCCGGATCGCAAGCCCAACGCTCAACCACTGGACCACGGAGACCGTTGTACAAAAGTGAAAACTAATAACTAACTAGTGTAATTGTTTGATGGAAATATAAAACTTGTATGACAACAAGGCAGTGACTAATCAAAATAGATTGATGTGGATCATCATTGATTAGTGTTGATCAAAGCTCGTTAAAGCTTGATTGATCAATAAAATATAATGTCAATATGGCAAGTATACATAACATACATAATTATATAAATTCACGGCCGTAATGCCTAATGGGATAGGCAGAACTACAAGTAATCAGAGGACAAGTTGCAGTCACTTTTATAACAAAGTTTCTACAATCTATTTTTTACATTGAACGAGGAAATAAAAAGAAACCATATCGATCATTTATGATCCAAACATGAATTCAAACTCATAAAGTCGAATTCAGGAAATAAGAAAATATTGTAATTAATCAATAATATAGTTTATATATACACTTGTTAAATACTTATAACTCGTCAAAAAGACTACAACGCACCCGGTGGGGAACTGTTCATTACGTTTCCTTCGATGGATGTAATGAACCTTTTAAATGTGGTGACAGGCGATCAGCCCATCGCCCATAATAATCTCCATCCGCCCATAATAAGTCCATCATATTTAGAAATGATACAATCCCTCTGTCGGTTTTTACATAGGAAGTGGTTTCGTAAAAGTGCTCGCAAGATGCCTAAGTTGGCAGGTTATGAAAACTGGTAAAAATCTAGTTCGCCTTGGTCTGAATGCGACTAGTTTTGAGTACGCGGTGGAAAACTTAATGGAACCTTTCATCAACTTAAACTTTAACAAGTCATAAGGATTTATAGTGCAAAAAAGGTACGGTACATTTCTAACGTACTCGTGGCAATGGAATTCTAAGGAATTGACTCATATACGTATATTTTATGCACATCGCACTTATTTACTTGGACAGTATTTTGTCTGATAAGTAATTTATCCCGAGCTTGTTGCAAGACGTTAACTGACAGATAGACTATCAGAATATTTTATCAGTTAATGGTGAAACAGTGTCGATGGTAAGTAAAAGTTTTTCTTAATATTAGAGTTATAGTGACTCAAATCCATGCGGCCATTCGAGAATTACTGCGATATTTCTGTACCCATGTGAAAGAAATTTCTCGATTCCATATTAATTTATTACCGGTACATGTCATGATAAAATTACTAATTACTTATAGCCGTTTTATAAGAAAGGGTGCAATATTAATAAACTCTTGTACAAGAGAGAAATGTCCTTTCAAGGTTATTATTACTTTTTTTTATGATATAATGTTTTCTTATTAACAACAATACTTTTTTCAACTTGTTGTTGTTAGAGCGCCATGTTTTTGCCCACCCCGATTGGGATTACGGTCGTGTAGCGTAATTGTCTGTATTATTCACATTATCTTATCTTAACAGCTGGCTTCCAAAATTAGTGTTAGGATAACCATATATGTGGAAATTTTTTGTTGGCATGTAGCTTCTTAGAGTTGTGTATATTTTGTGTAATTTTGCTGTAAATTTCCCTAAAAATAAATAAATAAATAAATAAATAAATAAGATAAAAGGATTATTACAAAATCATGGAACTATTTAAGTATGTCATATATATAACTATGTGATTTTGAATTATATGTTTTAGAGATTAAAGAACAATGTACTTATTTATGAATAAATAGAATTTAGAAGTCAAGAGAAAGGAAATAATATTATGCAAAAGTTTTATGATCCGTTATGTTTAAAAATTTTGTAAGTCTACAATTTAGGTAGTTTAACTGCATTGTCTTTACAAAACAAATTACGAAAGTTCTTTTCTAAGAAACAGAGGAAAATTACTTTGACACAGTTTTATTTTGCCTTATAATAATTTTGTTGTTATTATGAATATGAAAACATGAAGCTGTGAAACTCAGACGGGTACCTATAGTTAGTTTTGTAAATAAGTAAATAAATGGTAAGGTTTTCACTAAATGGTTTTATTGACGCGTATATTAGTTAAAATTCAAATGTGAACAATGTCTTTGTTAATAATTTTTACTTTTTAATAAGTTTTACTTATGTCATCTGTTTCCTCATGTCAGCTGATGAATTAAAATTGGTCATGCATGACCTTCGCCTGACTCTTAAATGGGCGGAGGAAAAAACTTTAAACTTAAAAAGTTTGTAAGTTAATTAAATTGTTTCCATTACTGGTTGCTAAAGAAAACCCGAATAATGAAGTAAGTAAGCCAATTCTAAAAAGTTATTTTTAAAAATGTTCCGACTGGGAATCAAAGTCGGCACCTCGGGCTTTTTGGTCATGATGTCTTAGCCAGTACGTATGTCAGTACTCAACACAACGAATAAAAAATACCTATATATAAAGCAACTATTGGGCGGAAGGCAAAAGGGAAACCACTGCCCTATTTTTCTCTAAAAAGTAGCATGGAAAATTCTGCACCGACAAGAGTGTGGCTCTTAAATTGATGATGATGAAAGCAACATTGGATCCTGACGAATTCGAATGCATAAATAATACGAGTCAAAGAAAGTTTTTACATACGTCATAATGATAGGAACATTGTATGTTAAGACTTCGTTAATTATTTTCTCATTAGTAACATAAGTCAGTGACTCGGGACCTTTATGTAGCTATTTTTGTCAATTGTATATAAGAACCTAGTTGGTATTTTTAGAATCATGTAGGTATATTTTAGTCAATAAAGTTACATTATATTCAAACAATTGCAACTGTATATTCCACTGGATTTATACCTACCAATGAGAAATAAAAGAGACAATATAATATTCTTTAAATGACTTTATTCCGTCTTTAAGCCCAATTCTGTTGATCAAAAAAAAAAAAACATCGTAATAGGCGTGTCCTTAAAGTAAGCTTAAAAATGCCTTCTTATCTTATCATGGCCAAAGTGTCCATCAAATATCAATTATGTCAGCTCGCAAGGAGGTTTAATACGTTAAATCTGATATTTTATTACTTCAATTATAAGTTTTTAACAAACTGGCTCGTCAAAATTTAAATGACACATAATTTTTAAATAAACGATTACTTTAAATGTATTTACCTAAAGCTTAAAGTAGATAGGAGCATTAAAGGGGTAATCATTTATGTTATTTTATTAATATTTTCATGTACTTGTGTTTTTCATAAATCTTTTTATGAGAGTTTGCGCGTGTAACGAATTAACTTTTTAATCTGTAACACTAACTGTCCATCGACACCAGACGAAAAGGTCAAGAACAGATAACACTCACTTTGTTTGTAAATAAATAATGCGGATGAAGAAAATGTAATGAGGAACTTTAAAATATGTAATTAATGCTCTAATGTTATCAATGTTCGTACTAATTGGTACGTCATGGTCTTCTTCTTCTATCGTGTGGATTGTGAGGAGAATTATTAACCCCATCAACCCAGGTGTCAGGGTTACTATAGAGCCGCCAAAGGCTCCTGACATGACTCATCTAACGACTACATACTTACATCGGTAAGTAATAACCTTCCGAAGCATGGATCATCTTACTTTCGGACAATCAGGTAATCCTGTAATGTCCTAAACAAACTAGGGATCACAAAGTGATTTTTGTGATTTGTCCCCACCGGGATTCGAACCCGGGACCTCCGGATCGTGAGCACAACTCTCAACCACTGGATCAAGGAGACTGTTACTTGGTGGTAGTAACATTGTAAATAAAGTCAAGTTTTGTCAAGTATTATTACGACTAAGAATAATGCATGCTTTATTAATTCATTAGTTTTTCATCATAAGTGCTACTGATAAAGTAATCTGACGTATAATTACTTTTATGTACAATAACAATTAATATATCGCGATTATCAAAAACCAATGCAGTGTGAGAATATAATATTATTTATCTGAAATACATTATTTCAAAGATTAAAACAAATGATTAATATGATATATTATTTTGAAGTAAGTACAGCGTTTTGATTTTCGTAGATGAAATATTTTTTTGTCAATATATAATATCTACTTCTAATCATCCTCCCTAGCATTATACCGTTGTTTTTCGGGGTCCACTTGCCTCATCTGAAGATTTGATAGGTCCAGTTTTTTCCAACCCGCGAAGGGAAAACCAGCCCAATACAGGTTACGTCACATACCTCCGAAATACATTTTCTCGGGAATGTGGGTTTTCTAACGATGTTTCCTTCACTGCTACGCACGTAAGAACCATTTACGATCCAAACATAAATTCGAAAACAAATTCATCATTTATTGGTTTAGGCCTGTGCTGGATTTGAACCTGCGACCACAAAGTGAGAGGCAAGCGTTCTACCAACTGGGCTGCCACGGCTCTCAAGCTGCTGCTAATATTGGTACTGATATTATCAGGCGTTTATTTTTACCAAAAACCTGAGATAGACCCATAACTTATGTAACAATATAAATATGTACGTATGTAACTACTAAGTAGGTATCGGATGTGTGTTTTGAGTTCAAGATTTGTTACATAAGTGGATTAATACAACTCATACACACATACAAAGGTAAACATTCCTTCAAATGACAGTTTCATCATGTCATATGTGAAAAGATTCCGGTTCTATAAAACTGAGTTTCGTCACTGAATAAATAAATTATTAATAAACTTGAAAGGGCTAATGAACGGTTAAATACGAAATGTAGGACAATATTTTACTTCATAGACACGAGGGATACCATGGAAACCATCTCACTACGATCTTGATACATACATACATACATAAACTCACGCCCGTAGTCCTTAATGGGGTGGGCAGAGCCACAAGTAATCAAAGACAACTTGCAGCCACTGTTGAAACGATGTCGTAAGCTGGATATGATAAACCTTATGGTGATAAGGGATCAGCCTATCGCCATAATGCTAGTCCATCATGTTAGAGGACATAATCCCTCTGTCGGTTTTTACGACATGCCCGGGAAGACAAGCAGCTGAACGTGTTCTATGTTTTTTATTTGCTCCCAGAACAGCATAGAAGCAATATATTATACATAAGGTATATATACATAAGATCACGGCTGTTTCCCATTGGGGTAGGCAGAGACCATGGAACTCTACTTATTACGATCCTGACACACCACCCTCGCTTCCATCATCATGCGTACACTACTTTTGCTTCTTCCACTCCCATTAAAAACTTCATTCACGTTCGCTGGTGCAGAATAGGTACTTTTATTAACCTTGATATAAAATCAACAAAAAATCGACCTTCTCCGTTCTGCGAATGAATACTTACATTGTTGGTTCAGGTTCGGTAATCATAGAACTGTCTGATACTTTGAATGTACGATGTTTATAATGTGTTTCGTTATAGTTTGTCGTTAAAACAGGCTATACTGACACTGAAAGGTCTCACACTGAGTTCTGGGGAAGAAGCAAAAGTCCTTAAAGAACCGGAGAGGGTATGGAGTATAATTTCGCCACCATTATGTACTACAGAGCCTATGTTTTGAGTAATGAGCATTTTACTCTAGGTAAATCTCTTCACTGATCATATCACTAAAACAAAGATTTTGCGACTTTGATTAGACGCGAGAAGTTTCTAACTTATCTCTTAGTGTTGTTTGTGTAGATAAATCCCTCGAATCTATGAAGTAAAGTATAAACTATATCGTCTTCAACTGAATTGGTAGCGGCCCCGCGACAGAGCATCACATTTTATTGTGATATTTTTAGTGACGCACGGGAAATGGTATAAAAATAGAAGTTTTCTATAACAGTCCTTGAAATAGGTAAGTAAGTATTAAACACGCAGTACTGTACTCGTATTACGTTGCGCAGTTTTCGTACTGATAAAAATAATGGAAACATGTTTTATTCCGATAAACAATAGAGTGGACATTCAATGTTAATCGGGTTTTGCCATTGATAACAGACGGAATTTGTTACTTAGCTGATGTTAGAATAATGTATAAGGTCGATCAGTAACACTTAAGCAAGACAATTTGTTTGTTAAAAGTAAACGCTAAGCTCCGTTTTCTTATACTAAGTAGATATAATTTTAAACACTTACCAAATCGCATTTTGTTGACGAGGAACGAATTAATAGTACACGTAATGTTTTTAAATTCGAGTTGCACAGTGGTCCGCGGTAATAGTGGGACCACATTATTGTTGCCTCCCATGGACGTCTCATCCACAGTAGTCATGTTGTCCACAAAAACTTGTCACTTTCACAAAATGTCAGCCAGTCATTACTTTTACGCTTCGTACGTCAGCGCAGTCAACGGTAGACTAAGCTAACCAACGGGATCTTATGGCCACGTTATCGCCCGAAGTTTAACCAACGCTCATCCATTCAGCGGTCTGTAACAAACCATACTTTAATTAGACAAGTTTCGATAAACAAAACTGATTATATCGGTACATATCGCTGTAACATGTCTGGTAACTAGTACCTACAGTATTTCCCAAAATGACTAATATAATTTGGCAGGGACAAGGTTTACTTGTTCTCCATTATCTAACAACAATAAAAGTATGTTACGTACACAAACCTAAGATTCACGATTTTGTATGTAAATATTTTTTTACTTTTATCTCCGCTGGAGCGGAAAATGTTTACCGATAATTAATTACATTCAGGATGGACTTTGTTGAAATGTTTTGGAGTAACTTTTGACCGGAAGATGTGTGATAAAAATGTTGGCTCGTCTGTTCTGTACTATGTAGCGATATAGTATAAAGTTCGGGAGCAATATACTTATTATTGTGAACTTCCGTATATTTTATTTACCACAAGAACGGTTGCGTGCGATAAATGATAAAACATGTATAAAATTTAATAAACATGACACTAATCATTTATAACAAGCTAATTAACTATACAAGTACTGGTTATTATTCTATTTGGTTCTACAGTCATTGAAATAATGTTCTAGTACTTTGTGAATCAGAGCGACTTAATATTACGGTTGGTTTGAGTGATATATTGTTGGAATAGACATTTAGGAGTCACCGTTGCCGGACACGGCTTGGATGATGATGATGATGATGATATTGTTGGTCATTTTAAAAACTAAATAATAATAAAAGGAATGGCTAGTTTTGTACCATCAACCCGAATATAGCGTAATTAATTTCTGTAGGTACGGGCAGTAAAAAGCCATACCCACGCAGCCCGGTAATTAAAATAATTGAATATTATCACCGTTGTGTTAGCGCTATTTATTTTTTAATAGAAAGTAATATAATGAAACTTGGTAAAATAATATAAAACGAAGATCTAGCCCTACAAATTTATGACGAATATTTTTAAATGTAATTGATTTTTCCGATCTTTGTGACAGCCGGAAAAAATATTGTACTATTTTTTTTTTAATTGATTATTATTTGTTTGGTATATATATTATTATATCATGCACAGTCCAAATTGGTGACTAGAAAATTTATATTTTAACCGAAGCTTCCGTTTGTACTGTTGGCAAGAGAGGCAGCATTCCTATTAGCTTAGCGCTAGAAGGTATAGCTTGAATATAGGTGGTAGGTGGTGAAGAAAGAGTTCGAAGCACAAATTATAGCAGCCAGTTCTATAATTAAATAAACATAACATAAACAGCTTGTATACGTTGCACTGCTAGACACAGGCATCCCCTCAATAAACCGGAGGGGTTATAACATACTCCACCACGCTGTTCTACTGTGGGTTGCTCTATAAATTAAATACATGCCTAAAATAATAATGACAATAACTTGGAAAAAATCATACATGTGTATTCACACGCACAATATATAAGTAGTGACGTCAGTCTTTTATCAATACCTCTTTGTTACATTTCCTTCCCCTCGGTCGGTTGATTGAGGGGAGGCCTGTGCCAAGTAGTGGGACGTATACAGGCCGTTTATGTTATGTTATCACCTTAACATTATCCCGTTTTTCACAGGGTCCGCTTACTTAACCTGAAGATTTGACAGGATTTGTTTATTTTATGTTATATTTCCTTGAATCGATTTAAGTACATGGCATTTTTATAATATTATGACAGGATAAATTCATACGCTAACAGTAAATATAATTATTAAATAAGTTAATTTCTATGATGACATGAATCATAAATGAAATAAAGGTGACAATCAAATAACTTGCAATATTTTAAAGAAATGAATTTATAATTTTTTGTTAGGTAATTTTAATGAAACTGTTTTCTTAATAAGCCTATTTTACTTCAATATTATTATTTTTTAGAGCAATAAAGTTGATGTATTTTTTGTGTTGTGGTTGTTGTAGCCGCAATATACCAGATTATAGCTTGGGTTTATTGTGGTACCTAATTATACTTATTAATTTAATTTTAATTATCCGGCAAAGTGATTTGATTCCGTATATGTACGTCAGCACTAATATTAAAACTCATTTTGACACAGTGAAAATTGAGTAAACACAGAATTCGAAATTACGTTTGCAACGATTGTGTATACATGCGTAGTAGGTAGCCGGATTGTATAATCCACCGCAGTCGTTTTCAATAACAGGGTCGTTTCGGTAATTTAGCGGGTGAACAATTATATTTGGCTGGATTGTCATTGCAACACGTTCTACAATATGGCGGGCTACGTTTAGCCGTATTGTACTATTGCGTTGAAAAAAGTAAAGCACCGAAAAAGTACATCCCCGCGGACTTTCAATCCGCCTAACTATTGACCCGTCGGATTTCAAAACCGTCTTGTTTTTGAAAACGGCTAGCCGTTATGTAATACAGCAGATTATACAATCCGGCTGCGAAATATATTTGTACTATTTTATTTCATATTACATTTCGAGGAACATTATCTTGTATAAAGAAAATGGTCCCATTATCATTTGTACTTAAAGGTGGTAATTTCCAACTATTATTAATTACCTATTCCTATTTGCTAACTCATTTACTTGTTAAACGTTACTAAAATATTTACATTAATTAATCATAAAATAATGGGATATAGAAAAAAAAAAAAACTTCCAATATAGCGTTATTCAGTATGTGATAGATAATCTGCCCTTCATTCAAGGATATCAGATTTATTACTAGCTTTAAGTACTGATAATTCTAAGGAAATGTTACTCAAGCCTAAAAGATTATGCTATTTCGAAAAAATCACGATTCAGTATCTACGAAGGCAAATTTTAACAATGACAACATAACATTACGTACTAAGTAATAAATAAATGGATGATGAAATAACATATAAGCCAATACACGTCCCACTGCTGGGCACAGGCCTCCCCTCAATCAACTGGAGGAGGTATGGAGCATACTCTACCACGCTCCTCCACTGCGGATAAAAAAAATAAAAAGCAAATGAAAATAAAAATAAAGATGAATAAAAAAAACAAAAAAAACAATGGTGGGGATGAAATAAATTGTGTGAAATTACCTACTCTCTTTTCAACTTTGGCACAGAGTACAGTTAAAGCTGTACTATAATAAAAATATTATCTGTTACGTTAGAAAAGAGTATTTTGTAATTTAACTTTGCTGTGTGGATAAAAGAAGAAACTTTTCTAGCCAGTCGTATCACAAAAAAGCGGTCCCTTCAACTACCTGTTCCAAAAAAAAAACGATAGCTGTATTGTTATATGTAGCTTCGAATCATTGTTTGTTAAAGCGCTTGGAATACAAATATTGATTCGAGGCAAATGTTTGTTTCAAAATATATAAAATAAATATTTGTTACGGCTTATCTTTTTAATACATTTACCACTCGTCTGGTGGAGTAATCGATCGACTCTATGTAATTTCATCACGTCACGTTATCGCAATTAGTTTTACAGATTAACGAATTGTTTACAATAACTTTTTAATGCTAAACAGAACGAATGTACCTGGTTGAAGTTAATTGATTTACGTAATGATTCTATTTGTCATTTGTGTTTCAATAACGATTGGTTTCAAGTGTAACTAGGAGTATGATTGCAAACCAAGTAAATTGAAATGTAGGAAGTCTATGATGTATTACAACAGTTTTCCGACTTTTCTAGCTGGTGGTGTAATGTTATTGATTTCCAAGACCGTAACGCAAGGTGAAGGTCATGCTAATTGTAATCAGGTGAAGGAATATTGATTAGCGGATTGTTTTTATAAGAAAGTATGACCGATCGTCGTGGAGATCCTTGGGGGAGGCCTATGCCCAGCAGTGGGCGTCATACGGCTGATGATGATGATGATGATTGATGTTACGGGTAAATAGTCATTAAAACCTTTAAATGACCGAAGAAAAAATAATAAAAAGTTTTCCTAAAACTATTTTTTGGGCTTAAATGACTCCTATGTTTGACTATGGAACACCTTAAATATGTAAATTGTTTTTACTAGGTAAGTAGGTACATTATTTCAACTTGCTTATACGTAACTGAGTAGGTATAATATTAAAATTGTTTATTTTGCGTTCACTCGTTGTATGACGTTTTAGGAAAGTAGGTCATGCCAGACAGCATTTTATAAAATTACGCATGCTGTACAAAAATAAGCAAGGTAAATAATATTTTATGCAAAACCGACTTAATACAATAGATTGTGTCGAAATGTTGTATCGATTTCGAAACTAGCACATAATGATTGTCAACTTTTTTGGAAAATCAGCTACAGGCTATCTACTTTTAGCTTTGTTTAATTATTTCGAAATTGTTGCAACATTACTGATAATTTAATTAATAGGTAACACTAAAGGAATACGCAGCTAGGTACCTACATTGATTATTCTACAAAGATTAAAAGTAATTTTGTTTTTTTTTTTTTTTGGAGATTTTCTATTTGTACAGAATTATATATTGTTCTATGTTTGTGGTTTATATATTGTTATGGTATATTACACACAAAACCTCGAAATACAGATTACTGTCATGCAACAATTTTTGTTTTTATCTTTAATTTATTATTTCAGAATCCCATGACAATTTAATCAAAACAGTCAAAATCTTATCTTGTAATAACTTTCACTGCACTTACAATTTGTACAATAGTTAATAGAAAAAAAACTTACATTTATTTAAAATTAGAACTTGCTTAAAGCATCAATCCGTGTCAACACTTTCGCGGTTAATTTAAAATCGGAATAATGAAATAAAATGTCAGCGAAAGAACAGCGCTTGAAATTCAACGCATGCGCGACGCGCCCGACTTTCGTCTTTCGTGCACTGAGCGCGACTGCGGCAAAGAGCGGCGTACGATACAGCCACTATGCGTTCTGCGGCAACCGCACGCACATACAATTCTCCTCCAGTACAGTACTCCACCAAAGTATTGCAACTCTATTATATACCCTTGCATACTACTCAACACGCATACCTTTGCAAGTTGACTGTCAATCATGTTTAAGGTATTTGGCAGAGGTGGCAAAGGTTACCAAGTCGCGAAGCTGCGAAACAACAGTTACAGGTTTCATTGTTTCAGATGTCATTTGTTAATTCTTGGTATGAAAAGAGTAATTTGAAAAGTTAAAGAATTTTCTAAGAAACTGTAAAAGTAATTTAGGTACCTAACAGTTTTACCTATGCTTACCTATGTAACATTCATTGAATGGGTATTACTTACTTCAGAAGTATCAAATCGTTTATAGATTATACGTAATATATCAATTACCTACATAATTAATCATCACAATTAATAATAAATAGTGATATAAAATAAAAATATTGTTATTTACCCTATTTTATTGATAACAAATGTGTAATATTTACGTAGGGAATTGTTATCAAATAAATAAAAGATAAGTTCTCAAAAGGCTTCTTGTACGATTTCCGGCTTAAACAATCACGTCTTTTATTGGTTTTATTCGGAAACTAAACACAAAAAAATGGCAAAATAAGAATGAGGAGACTTGCATAAAATGAAGTCAGTATTTTGTAATATAAAATATGTGAAATTAATAGCGTAGACTATCCAGTTTGAGGTACGTACGCCGGAAACATGTTTTTCTTAAAAATAGTAGGTAAGTACTATTTAAAATTGACAGATTTTGTCTAAGGATCATGCTACTAAGGAGCTTACGACCTTATCCTAATTGAAGTAGTCATAGGTACATCCATTGAACTAAGTACCCACACCTCACCGAGCTTTCTGTTAGACCAAACTGATAGGAGGTGAGCCGTATCGCCGTCTATAATGGTCGAGTCAACTGTGTTAGTGAAAACTGTACATAAGATAAATAAGTACTACTATTTAACTTGGTTAATAATAATAAAAAAAAACAGCTAGGTCTTATATCGTGTGGGTTGTGAGGTGGAGTACCAACCTCATCATCCCTGGTGTCAGGGTTACAACTGAGCCGCCAAAGGCCCCTGACATGGCTCATGTAACGACTACATACTTACATCAGTAACTAGAAACCGGGACCAACAGCTTAACGTGCCTTCCGAAGCACGGATCATTTTATTTTCGGACAATCAGGTGATCAGCCAGTAATATCCTAATTAGGGACCACAAAGTAATTTTTGTGATATATCCCCACCGGGAATCGAACCCAGGACCTCCGGATCGTGAGCCCAACGCTCAACCACTGGACCACGGAGGTCGTTAGGTGAAACAAAAATGCATTCACAAAATACAAGACAACAGAATACCCTTGTACCTACAATAGACTCTTCTTCTTCTATCGTGTGGGTTGTGAGGTGGATTACCAACCCCATCAACCCTAGTGTCAGGGTTATTATCGAGCCGCCATAGGCCCCTGACATGACTCATGTAACGACTACGTACTTACATAAGTAAGTAATAACCGGGACCAACAGCTTTCCGAAGCAAGGATCATCTTACAATAGAGTTATAGAAAACTATTCACTGTGATCACAGTCCGTTAGCATAGTTTGTTAACAATCGCATGTTAATTTAATGTGGACGATAACAAGATCAATTTAGCGGCAATACATTATGTGACATGTCGTGCAGTCTTATAAATGTCACGGTGTGTTTGTGAGCGACAGGCGACCAATAGTATTATCCCTCGAGAAATGTACCTTCAGATTTGTACTTAGGTGGCTACGAAATTAGCAGGTTGCTAATGGTGTATATTTTTTCAAATAAAAAACATTAATTATATAGAATACTCGTATTCCTTTTCATTGATTTCATCAGCTACGAAAATGGTCCAAAATATCTGATCTATCAATTTCGCAAAATGTCTTATTTGCAGGACTTGAAAATGTTGCTGAAACTTTTTCTATGTTTTTGTAATATAAAAAGGATCATTTGAAAAAAAGGACCTTTTGGTATTATAATGTAAAGTAGTAGGAACTTTCGTAGCATCATACAGAGCATCACGCTTGTAACCTCAAAGGGGTGGGCGGGAGTGTGTGCATTACACCTTACTCTTCGCCAGCTATATTATGTTCCATATTATAGGGGCGACCTATTCCCGTTCACCGCGTTCAAATCTCGGAAACCACGTGATTTCAATTATCTGCAATCAAAACATGAATTCAGACTTCCTCATATTATTTATAGAATTTTGAAATGTGTCAGATTTACTTGTTCCAGTTTCAAATTCTACAGGGAAATAAAAGTTTCGATTACAGTCACAATGCAGAAGAATTTGAAAGTTTTAACCCTTCTCGTGGAGCACTCCCGCTGTCGTCACTATTGAAATTGGGAACAATCATATACACGTTCATGCCAATACCCCACATGATCTGTCAAAGGACGATGACATGTATTTTTGTATGAACCCATACCTTGTTTCTTGGCCGCTCGTCGCTGGCACTCAAACTGCTGTTTAGGTACATGGGATTAGTTTATGGGCCACGTGTTGTCGTCACGTTTTATGACAAACCTTACGAACCATTAACATGTCAACAACGGCGTGACACAGAGTCATTGGTACACTGGGATCGTGTTTGTTAACCTTTTTGATCCTGTAGGTAATTTTATCGTGGAATACAGTCAAACAATAAAAACTATAGAAAATGATGCGTGTTGGTAAGCTGAATGCACGAGGTTTTATTACACTTTACATTCTTCTTCTATCGTGTAGATGAACAACATTGGCGACCATGAATGTCAAGATTATTGTTGGCATTCAAATTCATAAAGGCGAATTCAGTGGTTTATAGGATGAGCCGAGATTCGAACCCGTGACACAACGATGTAAGTCACGCGTCTGATTGAGTTAAACAAAAAAAGTTTGAGTTCTATGAGTTCTATTGTTCTAGTGTTGAGTTCTATTTACTTCTCCAAGCTTATCCCTAGCCGTTACTTTATCTTAGTAAAACACGTGCTTTATGTTATGTTCATTTGACAACTCTACTTATGTCTTGAGGACAATGGATAATGTTATTACCAATCAATTAAATACAAATGATGAATCAAGTTAATAAGCAATCATTTCTATTCAACAATCATTGCTCATTCTAACGTTAACTGACTTTATACGTCATAATAATTGTAACGATTGATGTATAGGTACCTATAGTGGACATATATTTTCGTTGATACCATAAAATATGTTTCGGAGGTATGTGACCTAACTTGTCTTGGACTGGTTTTCCCTTTGCGGGTTGGAAGGTTGGACAGTCGTGTATGTAGAAAACCGGACCTGTCAAGTTTTCAGGTAAGGTAAGCAGACCCTGTGACAACGGGATAACGATGCTAGGATGGGATCATTATTTTCGTTAAGTACCTAACAATATATGTTATATTTTTTTTTTACATGACGTCAGTTGACACACGTTGTTCCTATGTGGATAATAATTTGTCCAGCCACGTAGTTAAATGCCATATGCGGCAACTCTATTTACGTCAAAAAAAAGTCTTATTACGACATTAAAGCTATAAAGTTAAGCAAGTAATACCCGCTTGATACAATTTAAACTTTTATATCCGTAATACAATTTTATTTTATGTTTAATGCATGTTGGGGATATGGTTATGAGCACATTATACTATAATGCTATAGTTACCTGCAAAAAGCACGAGTAAATTAAAATAAGTTTAAATAACAACTTTTGTTTGTTTCAGTGCACGGTTCTTACTTAATGACAAAGTATATCCAGGTTAAAAACATTTTTTTCAATATTTAATCCTTCTGGATGAAAACATACACACCGGTTTTGTGCCGCTACCGGAAATGTTCTCTAAAGTTATGTAAAAAAAGATTTACTACCTAGCCTCTCTACTGATAGGATTAGAGTACAAGAAAGGGCAATTTGAAAAAATGCTCATGGCTCATCATTGATACACACATATCTTGCTATATTATTAAGACGTATAATTTCTGTCACGATGGTATGTTGTAACAAAAAGCTCAAGCACAAGGGTATGTAAAATTAGTTGTTTTGATAGATAAGAGCTATTGGTAAACATTGCGCACTTGTAACTGTGTTTAAATCTTAAGAGTGTGGCACTTATGGAAGCCATTTAAAAATATTATAAACTGCCAAACACATCCCGCTATTAGGTACAATTTTATTTGCTGCAAAAATTTTTTTTTTTTTTAATTATTTTTATTTCCAAAAATAACACAAACGAAAAGTTACAATAGCAGTTGATCGTACAGAGTTTTGATACAAATAGTGATTCTCTGTCCCCCAAACTAGGAAAACCTGTATTTTTGCGAAACTTGTGAAACAATTCACGTGGTGTTAGGCGCACGGCCGCGTACAACCTACTTTTCTCCACTCATTTCACCGACGCCCTTTAAAGATTTACTTTACTTTAAAAATAACACGTCTGCAAGCCAGGATGATGGACTTAGAAGGTCACATTATCACAGTATCTACTTAGTATCACGAACGTAGGCTCAAAAGGAAGAAACGAGATTTTACAGACCCAAAGGATGTTGCACTTACATCGCACGCGATGCGATAAATTAACTAACACTCTACTACGAGTAGGTATCATCATCATCAATTTAAGAGCCACGCTCTTGTCAGTGCAGCATTTTCCATGCTACTTTTTTAGGGAAAAATAGGGCAGTGGTTTCCCTCTTGCCTTCCGTCCCGCAGTACTCTGTCTGACGCAAGTGGGATGGTGCCCAGAGTAGTCTATTACAAAGCCATACTACTCCTGTCCTCCGCCTCTGAACAGTACTGACAGTTACTGCTGCCCTCTGTCATATTCCAGGTTACAGTCCCTGTGACTTGCCCCTTCCGTCCTACATTGTCGTACCAATGGCTCCCATCTTCGCCTCTGCAACCGTCGAGGTGATCACCCGTATCCCTGGGAAAGGGTTCTACGTTATACCTCGAAGGTCTGTTACGTAGGTACGTTATACGAGTAGGTAGCTACGCGTTAAATTGTATTGGATTAACTATAGTGTCCCCGAGATAATTATGCGGGCACGGGGGCGGGTGTTACGAGTAAAGATAACATTATAATTACATTACATTATTAATTTTTTGATAAAATTATCCGTAACTGATAGATAAAAATACCACGCTACTGATATCCGTTTACGTCACAACCACAATCTGCAATTATAAGGTACCATCATTTAATTCCCATTTCAATGAGTCAGGTTAAATGACAGTAATTTTATATATATCATGGCATCCCTATTGTGTTATAAATACTTGCTGTATAATTTATTTTAATTATAAACTAAGTAAATTGAGTCGCAATACCCCTGATTTACAGTATTATCCTGTCCATCCTTTAATTATTTACGTAATATAATGAAATGTCCAAGGAACTGATTATATATGATTGACCAAAGTTACATGTAGTTACAACTGTTTGTTTGTAACTGTCAGTTATAATTGTCAGTTATCTGTAAGGTGTTTTAGTCGTCAGCCTCCGCTGCATGAGTTGTACTAACTCACACGATGCGACAAAAACGCAGGCTACGAGTCTTCAATTAATAAACGCAGCGAATATACTATCGGTCGTAGGAGTTGCTTGTACGAGTATTTGATTTATTAATAATACTAATTATAACTGCGTAAGTTTATCTGTCTACAAACTGTAGATATTTATAAGTTATGAGTTTGTAGCCTTATATTATACCATGGCTTTTGACTAGGGTCCTTTGCTGTAATATTGACCTCGATGTAAGAGATCGTTCAATGATCATAATCATACTTAGGTATGTTTAAACTTATTATCAAAATATTTGCATTACACTCCATTAATATTATAATTGTCTATATAACTCCAGTCTATGTGCAAAAAACTTGGTGTTTAAAGTACACGTGTTTTTATAGTTAGTATAGTTTTCCTTTCGCGGGTTGGAAGGTCAGACAGGCGTTTGCTTCTGTAAAAAACCGGACCTGTCAAATCTTCAGGTTAGGTAAGCGGACCCTGTGAGAAACGGGATAATGCTAGGGAGTTGATGTTTTTTTTATAGTTAAGGTTGATTAACGCCATTTTCATCAGGCTAACAACTACCAGTCTTAATATGAAGTTGATTCGTCTTCCGTGTGAAGCCAATGACTGACCTCATCAAGCCTGGTGTCATGTCAGGGTTACTACTGAGCCGCCAAAGGCCCTTGACATGGCTCACGTAACGCCTACACACTTAACATGTCTTTAAGGAACATACATCATCTTACTTTCGAACAATCGGGTGATCAGCCTGTAATGCCCTAACCATTCTAGGGATCACAAAGCCATTTTTGTGATAAGTCCATACCTGGGAACGTATTCAGTAACTCCGGATCGAGATACCAATGTTCGAACTACTGGACCACAGACGCCGTAAGATGAAGTATATTCAAGGGTGTTAGTGACATCGCAACGAAAACTTTGAGGGATGATTCAGACCATGATTATGAATGGATATCCAGTGGAATATTCTGTCGCAAAATTGTATAATGTTTAATCTTTAAAGTAGCTTCAGTATAATAGCTTCATAGAGTGAAAAGACAGGGAGAAGGCAGTGTGTATAACCTATATTTGTCAAGTGCTATTTATTAGTCCTCTTCCTGAGAGTTTCTTCAGGGACTGTGGCAGCTAGTCACGGCTGAAAAACTACCAACAAAAGTTGGTAAGTTGTCTACCTACTTAGCTTCGGGAATTTTTTCCTTTTTCGTGTAGCTACATATTAATATTGTTTATATTTTGTCTCGCCATACAGCTTATTGGGT
Source organism: Pectinophora gossypiella (assembly GCF_024362695.1). NCBI lineage: Eukaryota > Metazoa > Arthropoda > Insecta > Lepidoptera > Gelechiidae > Pectinophora > Pectinophora gossypiella. The sequence goes on from NC_065410.1 coordinate 10,868,130, forward strand.
GATATAGCTTATTCTGTGATGTTGTGTGTGTTCCTTGTGTAAATAAAAATGCATAAAAATATAATTTATTAAAACAGCAATAAAAATAACATTTCATCAAATTACAAATAATATCTAATCAAATTACAATATACCCGTATAATACCAAATTATAAATTAAATAATAAATTAAATTAAATAAATTACAAATTAAATATTAATACAAATATAAATTAAATTAAATTGTGCAAATAAATAATAATATATATTTTTTAAACTTGATAAAAACATGTTGTACTTATTGTATATTTTTTGCTCCATTCAACATTATAGATGTAGTTCTACACGCGCTCTCGGGAACGCGTATGACGCTATCGGTAATGTTTACGACAATGTTGTGTTAGATAAGATAATATGTACCTCTGTATCGTACATGAACTAGAATGAGGAAGAATTGTTGCCTTGACCTCGTCCGTGATACACAAATGTGGACGTTTTGTTATGTAACTATGCCATATTTTTGTCTAGACGCTTGGAATAGGCTGTTGCAGATCAGGGGGTTAAAATGGCCCCATCGAAGCAATACATCTAAGAAAGCAATATTGCAATTTGACATTTGCGCATATAAAAGTAAGTGCGCAATGCAAACATTCGATGTGGCCAGTTTAACCCCCCTAATGAGAGTACTCAGCGCTCCCCATTTCTCCAACCAAGTAGTGTATGCCATTCGAGGCAAATCTAGGGTAAGTTGTTAAAAGAAAAGTCTATTGCAGTCTAAGTTTCTAAAATGTTGTAGTTTTCAAAGCTAATAGTGAAAAGACATTTGTTGGGTAAGCGTGCGTCTTAGGCTGTATAGTCTTACTCTTATCAGTGTGCATGTTACTTAGTGGTTAAAAGCAAACTTATGGTAAAAAACTCTGCCTACCCCTTTAAGGGTTACGGGCGTCAGTTGATAAATGTTATAATTAAATATTTATTTCTAAATTTAAACTTCGATGAGAGTCTTTGATGTTTAGTCTTTGATAATAATGTAAGAAGCGAAAGCGGTGTGTCAGAATCGTAGTAAGTGAAATTTCGTGGTATCTGCCTACCCCAACGGGAAATAGGCTAGATCTTATGTATGTCTAAATTTAAATATGTGATATTGCGCAAGTGACCTTTTTAATTTACCAAAAACATTTGGATCGCCGGATGAAATTATTGAACTTCCTGGGCAACTGCTGAAAACGTAATAATTAGCATTAACCAGTAATTGGTGACACCATTAAAGTCACAATTTCCATTGTGATACCAGTGGGCAGAGCGCATTTTAATTTGACATTTGCTCAGGAGAGCACGAGAGAGCGCAAAAGTCATGTCCATAGCTCAACACAGTTGTTACCTATAAATTTGCAACTCAAAAATGAAGTGGATTTTTAGTGCTTGTTTTTTATTTTTAAGCGTCACACAAAGATCAGGTAGGTATTTATTTTTGTGGCTTTTGTGAAGTTGCCTTTCGCTCAGCGTTTATCGTAAAGTTAAATTAAGTCGTTTTGATCATTAGTCGTAGTGTTTTTTAGTTTTGTCCCCCGTTTGTACCCTCATTTAGTGATGTGAGTGAAAGAAAATGATACACACATACGAGTACATTCAGACCATGTATATTCCGCGTTGGGGTAGGCAGACTCCACGGAATTCCATTTCAAAATGTTTAATTAGTTAGTTACATCGTAACGAATACTGAGGGGGATGATACAGACCATGATTCTGAGTTGATATCAAGTGGAATTTCTTGTCGGAAAATTCATGATTTTTTAGTTTTTTTTTTTAATTATATTCCATTCCATACTTTTGCGACGGAAAATTTCACTTGATATCAACTCAGAATCATGGCCTCTATCACCCCTCAAAATTTTCGTTACGATGTCACTAACACCCCGTATATGTTTAACTCAGTAACTCGGACGATTAGCAAGCAAGCAAGAGGTGGAAATAGGCGTGAGTTAATGTTTGTGTGTATTTATTGCCTACATATTAGACTTTTTATACACAGTAGCATAATGTTTTTAAATCTTTTTGTTTCAGTATTCGGCGTTAGACCGTTAAGTAGAGCGAAGGACATAATAAGTCTAGAAATAGAGCCAGTGAAATATGAACCGTCTAAAACGTTTCTGGAAGAAGGTGTTACGAAGAAAATAACTTGCAAAGGATCTCACGAATTTCAAAAGGTAAACTTTGAAATCACTATAGAATTTGATGAGTTAAATCAGCATATTTCAACATTTCTTAGCAATTTTCTACATGGGGTTTTCCGTATGAAGTTCGACCTTAAACATTAATAAGTATTAAATTAAATCCACATATTTATTTTCATTTTTTTGTTTTATTCTTTTTATTATTTAAATAATGAGACAAACATATATCCAGCAAAACATAAAATAAATAAAAACCGATCATCAAAAGTTTTTTTACTTTGTTCGCAGCTAGAATGGTACGATCCGTCGGGCAACTTAGTAAAAAAGGAGCCTTCTAACAGGGTTTACGTTCAGGAACGTATCGGCACGTTTCTAAAGAGACGCTCACCTACCCTGGACCTCGTGTTCACGCATGTCCTGCTGAAAGACAGCGGTGTATGGGAATGTAGAGCTGGTAATATGATACAGGAGGTTCCTCTGTGTGTCATGGGTGAGTCATTTTCTCGTACAACATATATCCATCCTTTTTCAGCCCGTAAGAAGGCGAAAAAGTCAAGAAAAAAATGACTAGCGTCATGTTACGTAACCTTTCGAATGGCGTTAGGCGATCCGTTTTCGACATTATAAAAGAGTATGCACTGTTTTAGGCAAAAACTATACTAAAACATAATTTAAATAAACAGGTATTTACAGGTACAGGTGCTAGTACCTTCTTTAAGGTTAAGGGGCTAAAATCCAAGGGATAAAACATTTTATAAATCGAAACGTGAAGCTGCTGTTGTGTAGATCAACTTTTTTATTGTTTACATTGTTTCATGACGAATTCCGGGATGTTGGTAACAGCTCTACGTACCCATAGTTTAAGTGACTCACAATGTTTGTGAATTTAGATTCATTTCTATACTGTAGTATGAGTCATTTGGCAACGGTTTTATCTCTCGGGTTTACGACACAATATTCACGTCATCATGTTTTATGTTGTTTTCTAATTTTTCATAGGTTGAGGTCATAGAGCAACACGGGCATGGTTGAGGTATAATTTAAGTTATTTTTTAAATGAAGTTGTTTGTTTTGATAACTGAATTAAGTTAGATATTTGAGTATTTTAGATACAAGTTTTTTTTCGGCATCGAATTTCTGATATACTTGCCAAAAATGTTCTAAATATAATTAATTGCCTCTATTATCACCGAGCATCCTATAAAATGCAAAATTAAACTAATTTTCCTTGTATCAAAATGAAGTTTCAGGGGCAAAATGATTTGTTATTTATCACGAAGTAGGTTAATGTGCTATCGTTTTATAGAACTTGTGTTCTTACACGAGTTTACTTACGAGTTTTCTTAGAGAGAGTCGTAATCTCACTTAAACACACTGAAGTTAAGTAACTGTTTCTAAATAGTTCAAATTCAAAAATATCTTTATTCAGTAGGTAACATAGTTACACTTTGAATCGTCAATTTTTACATAACGAACGTCTCATCCGCCTAAAACTACTGCAGCTTCTCACAACCTGTATAGCCGGGGAAAAGAAGCTGCAAGAAAAACCTCGGCACAGGGCCCTAGACGTTCTTTAAAAAAATAAAAATAAACATAAAATATTGATATACAATTGAATAATTTAGCTGCCTAATATCAGTTCTCAGACAGTTAATCCCATGCATTCATATCTTCTAAATAATCACTAACTTTATAATAACCTTTTTTGGAAAGTTTTTGTTTAACTACTGTCTTAAAGCAGTTGAAAGGTAAATTCTGAATGTCAATGGGAATCTTATTGTAAAAACGTATACATTGCCCCTTAAAAGATTTAGTAATCTTATGTAATCGACTGACTTGTAAAGCAAGTTTATTTTTATTCCGGGTATTAACAATGTGCCGATCGCTATTTTTTGCAAATAATCCTATATGTTTTTTTACATATATATGAAGTTTTCAAAGATATATTATTGTGATGCCAAAGTTAAAATATTAATTTCTTTAAATTTATTTCTAAGTGACATCTTGGGTCCCAATTTGTAAATCGCCCGAATGGCTCGCTTTTGCAGAACAAAAATGCTGTTCACATCTGCAGCATGACCCCACAGCAAGATGCCGTACGACATTAGACTGTGGAAGTAGGCAAAATAAACTAATCGCGCGGTTTCTACATCGTTTATTAAACGAATTTTTTTGACCGCGAATGCTGCTGAGCTGAGCCTTTTGGACAACCTATCAATATGGGGACTCCATTGCAGCTTAGTGTATTTAAATACTATAAATAAATAGTACACTTTGTGAAATAATAATAACAGCCTCTGTGGTCTAGTGGAGTTACGCTCACGATCTGGAGGTCCGGGTTCGATTCCCTAGGGGGATATTGTCGAAATCACTTTGTGATACTGTCCTTTGTTTAGTGAGTTTTTAAGCTTGAATCACCTGATTGTCTGAAAAAGTAATATGATTCCATGCTTCAGAGGGCACGTTAAGCCGTCGGTCCCGGCTATTAGCCGTAAAATCACCTCCAACAATCCGCAGTGGGCCAGGGTGGTGGAGTATGCTCCATACCCATTCCGGGTGATTGAGGGGAGGCCTGTGCCCAGCAAAGGGACGTATGTAGGATGTTTATGGTTTATGATTAGTATGTGTGATTTTTGCCCGTGATTTTGTCCTCTTTTTTTTGTCCTCGCGAAACCTTTTCGATTTTGTATTTCAAAGGTTTTGTTAGTGAGTGAATCAGGACATTTGTTTTTAATACCTTATTATACAGACGTTTTTTCCCCAGTTCCCTCTGAGTTCGTGGAGACTCAGAACGAGATAGCAATAGATGCTGGACGCTCCATCACACTCTCCTGCCAAGCCACAGGCGACCCTGAACCTAAGATTGAGTGGTATAGAGATGGACAACTTATAGTTGGTAATTTTTAACTTTCAATTTACCTAGTTAATAGATGCATCAAACATTCCCGAGAAATGCATTTTCGGAGCTATGTGACCTAACCGGTATTGGGCTGGTTTTCCCTTCGCGGGTTGGAAGGTCAGACAGGCAGTTGCTTCTATAAAAAAATTGGACCTGTCAAATCTTCAGGTTAGGTAAGCGGACCCTGTGAAAATGCTATGGAGATGATGAGATGCATCAGACAGTCGACAGTTTGAATGAATACCTATAAAGAGAAAATTAAATCGAAAAAAGCTGCAGGTTCAACTCCAGTTCGAGTCAGATTTTTGTAATTAAATTTTCTCTTTGTATATTTCCCTAAGCACAGGTCAGTGCTATAGATACAAAAATAATTTAACGAATAGCTAATGATTTCGGCTATCAATGTTTTATTATACCTTTAACAATTGCAGGTGATGACGAAAAGCTTTACACAAGTACGAAATACAACCACCATGGGTTTGAAGGTCTTCTGACCATCAAGTCGTTGACCCCTGAGGACGGAGGGCAATATATCTGCAAAGCCACTCAGGAGTATCCAGAACTAGATACCTGCAGTCATAGTGTAATGACTGATATCACTTTAAATGTTAATTGTAAGTAATTTTTTATGCATTTTTAGGTAATCGCTATGCAGAGTCCACCACGTTGGTCTAACAAAAAGCTCAGTGAGTCGTGGGTCCTACTTATTTCATTTTGCGATGAATATACCTCTCTAGCTGTGAGCTTTGTTATGTTATGTATGCCCCTGCATACACAACAAAACTCTTGATCCTTCAAGGAAAAGCTTGTTTTCATAAGCACGCGACATCTAGCGACCTCATATTGTAATTAATCAGTAAAATGCTTGAAGTGTTTAGTTACCTACTTTATTTGATTATATAACTATCTCTGCGACAGATGGCGTGTGCTTCCAGTCTTCCCTGGCTTCAAAGTATTACGTACGGTTTTGTCTATTTCAGATCAACCTAACTTTGAAAGGAAGTTGGAAACGACGTATGTTTTTGCACAATATAATAAAAGGTTTGTGACTTAACATGAATACCTACTTACTACACTTTCAAAAATGTGAAGCTTGGCATATTCATTTACATCTAGGAACAAGTCAACCGGGCAAGTAGTTAATTCCATCTGCGGGAAATCTAGTCTTATTATTATAGTCTTATTTTCGGACAATCAGGTGATCAGCCTGTAATGTCCTAACCAAACTAAGGAACACAAAGTGATTTTTGTGATATGTCCCCATCGGGATTCGAACACAGGACCTCCGGATCGTGAGCCCAACGCTCAACCACTGAACCATGGAGACCGTTATTGAAGTCCGTTAAAAATATACTTGGGTTCTACTTTAATATTTAATTGTTTCAGCGTGCAATTAGTGTGTGCACCAAAGGCATATCCGGCACCAAAATTCAGGTGGTTTCGTGACAATGGAGCTATATTGACTGAATATTCTGACAAAGAGTTCAAAGTCTCAGATGACGGTAGCCAGAGCACTCTGATCCTCATAGCCAACTCATCGTCCTTCGACAAGAAGTTCAGATGCCATGCACAAAACATTTATGGTGAAGATGCTCAACAATTTCAATTGTTGGAGCTGCAGAAACCGGCTAGACTTAACGAGGTAAGGAATGTCTCACGAACTGCTACTTATGAGGGTTTTTTGAAACGAAGTCACGTTTCGACACCGCATGTTGTTAAGTGGCGAGAATTTTCGTAAACCCCTCCCTATTTGATATTATTAATAGTTGCATGGATAAAAAAATATAAAGTACATAGTCTAAGAAGTGATATCTGGTGTCAAAAAAATCTTAAACACGCTCATTCAGATGGGTTCGGTTGCAAAGAAGTAGTAGATCGACATTCAGTTTGGTAAACATAAAAGTGACCATTGTACAATCAAAATTCTTAATCATTTTTTATTGGTTTTATACCGACTTCAAAAAAGGCGGACATTCTCAATTCGACCGTATGTATTTTATTTTTTTATTACTTTCAAAGAGTTTCTAAATTTACGTGACCGAATAGTTAATATGAGTACTCACACTAGAGTGTTGGTAATCAGATATAGCTGTGGAACTTTCATTAGAATGAGTATTGTATTGATTTCCGTATTTTTCAGATAAACATTGTAAATGCAACTGACGACACAATCATATTTAATGTCACTTGGCACGATGAAGATGATTATTTCCCTGTTGAAGGTAAAACGCCATGACTTGGTTGATCTTATAAAAATGAAGACAATAAAAGTAACTGAAAATGTATTTTGTAATGTCTTAGTCAATTTAGACTCTAGAAAGACTAATTTTATAATATATTATTATTTATTTTAAACCTATTCCACCTATAACAAAATTGATAAAGATAAAAGTGATGACTTATTATTGATAAGTAATAACTTCAGCTAAGAGACTTCAAACATTTATCAGGCTTTTCTCGTTGAAGGTTTTCAAATATTATATTTGGAGAAGACAACTACAGGACAACCGAGAGACAGAGCTTGGAATCATGCGGAAAAACTTAGTTTTGAGCTTACGGATAAGGATATATTTGAGATGGAGAGTGAGTATGATTATTAAGTACTATATTTTGATAAAGTCTTTTTTCTGTCACCATCACAGTCACTGTGGTCCTGTGGTACACCGGGTTGCTTCTCAAATGAAGAGCGCCGGTTCGAACCTCGGTACTGGACTTGCACCAATGAGTTATAACACAGTTAGCTCGACCATTATAATGGCGCATCGGTTCACCACATATCACACTGGTCTAACAGAAAGCTTGGTGACGAGTGAGTACTTAGTTCATATTGCGATGGATGTACCTCTGGGATCAATTGGGATGTAGTCGTGAGCTTATGTTATGGTATATTATGCTCTTTTCTTCCCTTTCTTCAAGTTTCGTTTTCCACTGTCGAATAGGTAATAAGGATGCAGTCGCTTTTTGTTGTTACTTCAAGTTAAATCCTTTTGCAGACTTACTGATCCCATTAAGCGGTTTGGAAGAAGAAACAGAATATTGGGTTAAACTCCGAGCTGTGAACGACTTAGGAGTGTCTCCGTGGTCGGCTCCTGTTCTTGCAAGTACTTTGTCTAGAGAAGAACTAGATAATTTAGAAGAAGATGATTTTCCTATAGAAGACGCGTTTCTAAGCAATGTACCTGTTTTCGGTCAGTCTGTTGGTGTATTTGTCGGTATCCTACTCACATGTATAATTGTCATCGCTGGCGCAATTTGCATCTTTTTTGTTAAGAGATTGTAAGGCATTGTTGCTTTATTATTATTTGAAATAAATGGCTTCACTATTAGTTTTGGGTTTTCGTTTAGATGCTTCGAATTATAAAAGGGACTCTTGAAGTTAATGGTCCAATTTCTTTTAATGATTTTAACGATTTGAAAAATATTTGTTGTCAGTAGGTATATTAACATTAAACACATATTAACAGTATATTAGTGAAAGGAGGTCCTTGTTGGTTATATTCGATATTTAAATGATGTCATAAAATAAAACAAATTATACGAATAAGTATATGATTAATGCAGTTTTTTTGTCGTTTATGGTTTTCCCAGACTTTGCGAATTTGCGATACAGCATTGCTAAATAGTCGTTCCTCAATTGTAAAACGTAAGTGTAGAATGTTAAGCGTTATAGTAAGTACAATAAAGAAAACAGCTATTGTTTATAAATTACCTTTATTAGAGGCCGAAACATCAGTGTTAAGTAACGTAACAATTTGTGTATATATGTAGATGATGTAGATCATTATGTATTACTTATATCGCGAGTCAAGTCTACTGCACATAAAATTTAGGTACAACGTGAACAAATGTGTCGATCACACCGAATGTATCATAGAAACTATCATATTAAACAACAATTTTATATTTAGATAATAAATTAATATGACACAACATATACAACGAATTCAACGCTTGTAGATGTAAGTTTGTTATTTATAAATATTTCATTTATTTAAGCAATTTATACTTTATTTTTGGATATTATCTACGCGTTTAACGTCTTTGAATGAAATGTAGTAAAAGCTTTTGATTGAATTTTAGGATGATTATGTCGTTAGGCTCATGATGTTAGGCAGTTTAATAGCAACAATAGATCAAATAAAGTGACCGAAGCTCAGAATATTTTTAGGAAAATCAGTCTTCCTGCAATCGTCAACAAATAACGATTAGGTATTATAATAAAATTGACGGAATTTTGTAATTTGCTGTACTTGCATTGACCGAGGTAAGTTCATGAAAATTTTCCTGTAAACAGCTCAAAAATTAAAGGACACTTAGGAAGTCCTTAGGAATGTGCATAAATGATTTTGCAATATTGTTTATCTAATAAGTTCTTAACTAACTTAGTCCTAGTTTCTTGACAATGTGACGTCTCATAGGTAGGCTTACTTCAAAAATTATTGAAGAGTACAAGACTTATAGTAAACAATATTAACTTATAGTTGAACATAGGTAAATATTACAAGATATACAGAAAGGTAAATATTTAGTAAACCTGTAGAGCCAAATGACTGGCACGAGTCACATTTTTTTTTGCATACCTATTGCTTACTAGATAGTCTTCGTTTACCAGGACAAGTTATACATGTTCTTCCTTAGGTTTTTTATCAAATACTCCTGCGAAAACATTTACAAACATTTCCTAAGTTCAGAAAGTTTGACACAAACATATACATACGAGTAATTGCTTTAGGAAACGACTAGGCACTGAATTCTTCTGCTACACATTATCGACAAAAACTATACAAAAAAGTTACAATTAAAACCTATTCCAATATTAATGTCCTAGAATATAAACATAAACTAATTGTTTTAGGTATTCTTAAGATTAGTTGTATAGTAGAATTATAAAGTGAGCTTTTGTTTACATTATAGGACATTTGTATTTGAATAAAGTTTAGAAGATGGTAAAGTACCTGCACGAAATATTGTCATAGTCATAGATTATTCAATAGATCAAATTGTAACACGATCTAAACTTAATCATAATATAAATAAAACTCTTAGATATATAGACCTACTCATAACATGCTTAGTGCAATTTCAGTTCTAGCTATACGTACATACTGCTCGGGAGGTGAGTTTGGAGTCACTATTTTAAATACTCTAAAAATAAAAATATACATCGCTTATCAACACATAACATAAATTAATTTCATGATTTTTTTTAACTGTCCACGACAAAGTAGAATATATACATATTAATATTTAATTGAAGATAATTGAAGATACAATTAAATTATTTATTCAACTCCAAATCACTCCGAATTATGACCATTACTGCGCCACCTACCCTATCTCCTACTCTAGATCCTTTCATAGCTAATAATATTTACACAGCAAATATATACTTACGAATACAATTATGTTGATAGGTATGTGTCTGATATTTCAAAAATGTACTGCAGTTACGAATAAAAAAAAATTCCTACCTATAGGTAGGTAATAATAGCTGTTTTTTCACTTTATTTACAATTAACTCGCGTATTTCCAATACGCTTTAATTTAAAATCACGCTAATTGTTAGTAATATTTAATGTTGTTTATGAAATATTTACGGAATAACGGTTGTACAATTACAATAAATTCTTATAAAAAGCACATGTCAAAACGTGGACGCAATATTATAAACTTTAACAATAGCCAAGCAGCAACACAAACAATTCAATTTCTTTGCATTAATTTAATTAATTTCAATAATTTACATTCACCCTAACAAGGTCCGGGGCTTTAGCCAAGATGCACACAATTATGACAATCGATAGCGACAGTGATAAAAAATATGGGATTAGCAGCAGCAGGGTCTGCATGCCAACCGAGCCGCACGCGGTGCGAATTATATCGCTTCGACCAATAGGCGCAGCGAATACTATCTACGTAGACTACGTCTATCTAGACGTAGTACGGCTGTTGGTTGAAGCCCTCGATAAAATTCCCGCAGCGCGGGGCGGGGTTGCTATGCCGAGAGGGCAGTTATTATAAGGTGACATGTCAATCCCATACATATATATCACTATCACTGTCGACTGTCATAATCGTTTGTAATTTGGCTAAGGCCCTAGTTTATAATGAGTGAGACCCTTTTTATTGGTGAATGAACACTTTAGCACGTCGACAATTTTTTTTCTAAAATTAAATAATCCCTATCTAAATGACAATCGCAATGACATGGGACATACATGGGGATATACGTTTCTGTCTATGAGATTCTACAGTTTAAGGCAGAAACATGATATACATAGTCAAATTAGTAGTCATTTGTTCAACAAGTACCCCGGTTGATTGAGGGGAGGCCTGTGCCCAGCAGTGGGACGTATATAGGCTGTTTATGTTGTGTTCAACAAGAGAGGAAATTTAAGTTTTTTGTGACTAGCGAAGTAGGTAGTGTAGAATTGAGTCACGATCGTAGTTAGTGATTTAAAAACTCGACATATAAAACTAATTTCCTCTCGTGTGACGTATATAACTTTTCACCCCTACCATACTGTGATAAGTTTTCGAAAAAAAATCCGAAAAATGAACTATGAAATGAATTACCAAAATGTCATTGTCAAAAACACGCCTAAGTAAGTAAATACGATTGTTTCTTCGAATACATTTTAATACCAATCTAGAGGCTGTTTGTCTATTCATCACAGAAAGTAAGCAATTTATATAAAAGCATAATCAACATAGCGCCCGTCGAAAAATTCATAATAATTAAATTGACTCACTATTTCTCACTACCTGCATATCATTGCTATAATAATGGAATGTTTGGTACAAATAAAGAAATATTTCAATATTTACTACCTTCTTAATTTAGGCTACTGGGACCCGTGCTGTGCCGTTCCCGGGAAAGTTCCCAAAGTGGGAATGTTCCCGTCTTAACAACTCTTTAATAGTAAAGATACTGGCTGCTTTTCTTTCTCAAATTGTTATTTCTTGTACTCTGGTCTTAACTACTTAAAGGTTAGGTAGTAAACTTTTTTTTATATAACTTATGCGCCTTTTTACTGCCGGAAACTTTCCCAGAGTGGGAGCATTCTCGGGAACGACACATCACTGATTGAAATGAACTTTTAAAAATGCTTCAAAAGTTTCGGATCAAAAATTAAGAAGTGTTGTTATATTTGTCTTTTGTGTTCCAACTTAACTAACTTAAAATACTTAAAAACGAAAATCCCCACGTTTGAATGAATTCTCTAATAGCACATAGTGGCAATGAAAGTGACGGCCAATAGGAGTATAGTGGCGACCAATCGGATGGCAGAAGCTGTCGTGCTGGGCAATTCGGGCATGTCGAACCAATCAGAGTAGCCTGCTGCGTTGATGGAGCGCACGCGCACGTGAAATACTGTCGTGTTAGGCAAAGGACCCACGTCGAACAACGACACTGAAAAAGAGTAAAACAGACATAAAAAAAATACAATTTACGTTTGATGGAAAAAAGAGTAAAACTGGCTCTTTGATAGACCTAGGTAAAACTCATTATCAAAATTTTACGAGTTAACAGAGTAATAAAGGTGAAAGTTTCTTAATAGTACATTTAAAAAAAGAACCTTGGTTGAATAAAAGTCAAAACAGCAGTCAGCTTAATGGTCTCTTACCAAAATTGAAGACTTTGACACTACTAGACTTGAAGCACTTTAACTACTTTTAATTAAGTACACAACTGTCATACCTTCAGGGTCCTCAATGCGTACGATGAATTCCTCACCGCTATCCCAATCTGCAGGATATTCCTCCCGATGAGGAACCAGCAGGAACGAGAATCCTGGAATTTTAATTTAAAAAGCCTGTTTGAGTGCTATTAGGGAGCACGCTTAGGGAGTCGCCAAGGTCAAATTCAAAGAGGACAATTAGGTACTGCATGTCGGGTTCGGTAACTAAATTCTAATTTCAACACCGTTTCTGTCTATTTCAGCATGTCGATAGTGGTGAAGTGAATTTAAAGAACTATAATTTGAAAACTGAACATCGGATTAACGTGTTGTGTAATATTCACAAAGGTTCACAAATGAACGGACTCACCAGTAATAGAAAGGTTTTCAGGGTCGACATCCTTGGTGTTCTCATCAGCAAAGGTACAGTTTTCGCTACACGACACGTTGAATGTGAGGTATGTTGCGTTAGCATTGATGAGTGTGATCTGTAAACGGAATATTATGACTTATGACTTTCAGTCACGGTAGAATGGTAACGGAAATATCAGTCGACAATGACATCGACATGACACGAGTCGACAGCACGAATCAAAGTAGCTAACTGTCGAACTAGGTAGTTAAGTAATAAAAAGAGAACCAATGGTGGTTCCCATATTGCTGTCTCATCTCTGTATGATACGACATTGACCGCAGGTGACGTTACTGGTTTCTAATTTTTTAGTATTTCGAGCACAATTTACAACGATATTTGAAATCGTAACTATAGCCAGATATTTTGAGATTCGATAACCCAATGCAGACTATTTTGTCGTAAATCTATGACGAGATTCCACCCCATGAAGCGGAGTCATATTTTGTACGTGTTTTATAAAACGCATTACCCCATCAGGTGCAGCAGGCTTCTTTCCAGGTCTGACATCGAATATAGTTGTTATAGTCCCTTTCTCGTTGCGAGCAGTACACTTGTACTGCCCTTGGTCAGTTTCGTCACGCATCCTTAGAGTTAGCGTGGAACTCATCAAGTCCTCAGATGTGCTGATCTGTAGGTAGAAAATATTTTATTGTAAGTATTGGTTTCCTATGAAAAGACGATTACAATAATACTTTGAGAATAATTATGAACTTATTCTTATATGCCAAGCGTTTAAGATTTATTGGCAATTTCATATTGGTTTACTTCGGAATTACTAAAATGGGATTGATCAACAGTAATATTAAAACACAGGTATATTTTACCGAGTCCTCTTCGCGGATTTTCTGATCGAAACTGCCTTTTTTTCTGGACCATTCAAATTTTGGAGGTGGATTAGCCAACGCGCTGCACGTAATGTTCTTCCTGGAAATTTTATGTAAAGGCTTGCTTAATCTTTTCCAAAGTTCTATCTATAACATAGCAATATACACAACGCTTAATTACTTACGTTTCATTTAAAACTGCGAAAACTTCTTCCGTTCTATATTTGGCTCCTTCGTCTATCACGTAGATTTCCTTAGTCTCAGGGTTAAAAGGAATTGGTTTATCTGTATAATAAAGAAACCATTATTGGGCCTTTGGTCTTCGTTAGTTGGTGCTCTGCATACCCACAGGCATGCCAGCACTAATCCCTAACACACAGAAACGTCAACCACATATGACGCTGAACGATTAATAGTTTTCAGAAATCAACATTATACAGGGCGTTAGTGACATCGTAACGAAAACTTTGAGGGATGATTCAGGCTATGATTCTGAGTTGATATCAAGTGGAATTTTCCATCGCAAAAGTATGGTATGAAAAATCATTTTAAAAAACACAAAAATGTTCATGAATTTTCCGACAGGAAATTCCACTTAATATCAACTCAGAATCATGGTCTGAATCATCCTCCTCAGTATTCGTTACGGTGTCACTAACACCCATACCTATTTGTATGGCTACATGTATGTACTGGTACGGGGTGTAAGTGACATCGTAACGAATACTGAGGGGGCTGATTTACCTCATTATTCCGAGTTAATATCAAGTGGAATTTTCGATCGCAAAAGTATAGAATTGAAAATAATAATAAAAAAAATATATTAACCCAGAATCATAGTCTGAATCATTCCCCTGAGTATTCGTTACGATGTCACTAACACCCTGTATATTAGATGAGGTGGAGTGGTCGTTCAACAAATCCAGGAAAATTAAAAGGATTATGATTGGTATACTCACGGTGCACAGCCAGCTTGATAATTTTCTGTGTATAGTGCGAAAGTGCTTTTTGCGTGACTTTGCACATGTACTCAGCAGCGTCCGCGTGAGTAAGCCGTCTTACTTCCAAAGTGTAGGTATTCTCCTTTTTCTTTATTATGTACTTTGAGTCCTCTGTAAATTAGGAAAGTATGTAAGTATTTTATAATTATTGCCTTATCTGGGTTACCAAAACATCAGCAACTTTCATTTCATTTCATTTCACTGATCTTCGGCTTCCCACTTTAAGCCTCTTCAAGTATATACTGGCTTATCATATTGGATGTTTTTCATGCCTTTTATCTATGGATTGAGAGAATGAGTCATCGCAACGTCTTAATTTTTTAAACTTTATTTTCAGCACCAGTATAACAAGTTTTTTTTTTTAAGTAGATTGCCTTTTCTGTCAACATACCTGTTATGGGAACGCCTTCTTTGTACCAAGCGACTGTGGGCTGAGGGTTTCCTTTAGCCTCGCAAGTTAGCCTCACTGACTTCCCCTCGTCAGCTTGAACTTCTTCGAAGTCAGTTGCCATTACTACTTTTTCTGAAATTTTAACATGTTTTATACATAAAATTGTTTTGTTGACAGAAAGCCAATATGGAAATTTTCCAAATTTGGCACGAAATAAGATTGACTTTATTATTATCAAATTACTGTTTAAAATACATTTTAAACTCAAGATGGGTCCCTCCAGGCCTTCGCATTGTACATCGACTCATAATCTAGGTGTTTCAAAATAAGTCACATTTTATTTCGACTTATTTACGAAATGTATTAAGAATGACGTAGGTAACATCATATTGATCACGTTTATTGATGACGTCATGCAGCAGACGTTTTGTTTACATAGCATTTAAACAACCTTTATACGTCCCACTGCTGGGCACAGATGTTTCGTTCACTAAATTAAAATACTCTTTGGAGTATCGCATTTGACTCAGTTGTCATCTAGTTTATTATACCAACCTCCAACAACAATTTCGATGGTCTCGCTAAGTTCTCCAGCCTTGCAAGTCCAGTTGCCCGAGTCAGTCAGTCTGGTGCTGTGGATGATCAGCGTGGCCAAGTGGGGCTCGGAGGCACGTCTCTCCACATATAGCCTGTTGTTCTTAGACCGGCCCCCGACTATCTCTCCCGATGGTGAGATCCACTCCACTCGCTGCAATTTGAAAATATATTGTTTTAGGTATCATGTGAGGACCGGAAAAGATTACGTGAAAAGAAGGCCTATACCCAGCAGTGGGAGGCTACATGCTGAGTAGATAGAACATCCGAATGTTTCTAAGCTTTTTTTGCTTTGTCCGGCCAAGTAATTAATGCCATCTGAAGCAAACTAAAACATATGTCAAAAAATTATTAAAGAATCATCAACAGTTTCTTGTCTCTTACGAGTATGAAAATAAGGTACTTAGCAAGAAATATAAAAAAAAAATTGGTTACGGTATTATGTATCAATCGAATCAAATGATCTTTGAACTTACGTCTTTAACGTTGGTCCCAACGCAGTAAATGCCTTTTTGCTCCCCAACATTGTACATGGATGACCTCGCCTTGATTCTCAAACTCGGCTCTTCGTTAGAGTCGGCAGAGAAAGCTGAAATAGAAAGAGACAATCAATATTATAATGTGTTGAATAGACGACGGATGGACGGTGGAAAGTTTCTATGTTTCTGATATTAGGTAGCTAAATTACTCAATTGTATACCAATATTTTATGTATATTTTTATTTTTTTAAAGAACGTCTAGGGCCCTGTGCCGAGGTTTTTCTTGCAGCTTCTTTTCCCCGGCTACACAGGTTGTGAGAAGCTGCAGTAGTTTTAAGCGGATGAGACGTTCGTTATGTAAAAATTGTCGATTCAACGTGTAACTATGTTACCTACTGAATAAAGATATTTTTGAATTTGAATTTGAATATGCAATCTTGCGTAAGCGAGTTGCTTCACTGTTGGAACGAGTGCGTGGCAGCTCTAACATAATCCTGAATGCGATTACCGATAAATACGATTCGCCCTTAATGTGCCACCTGATTGGGATGGCGGGCGGATTTAAATCCGAATATGGTCCACCTTATTTTGTAAACATACTTAGTATGTAAGTTTTTGTTACTAACCCTATGGATCTTATGTTATCCGAATAAATAATTTAATTTCGAATAGGTCTTAAACATTTCTTACTCTCATAGAAATAATATATAAAATTATATTAGAACTTACGCCTTTGGATTATATACTAGCGAAGTGTAGATTGAAATATAGCAAGGCCTATATTTCAATCAGATGATTGATGAGGATCAGATCAGATCCAGATGGATACGGATTATTTCCACGAATCTCTAAACTTTGTAGTAAATTTATACCCAACCCAACTGTACCCAACTTTATTAAATAGTAATATAAGAGACTTCACGTTACGTTCACCAAAAACAATATAGATGGCGTTGTAGAGCTTTAACGTGATAATTACCTATTTTCTCATTACTCAGGTAAGTACCTACATAATTATTCCAAAATGCAATGTAATGGCAGAAGCATATATTAAAATAATTGTTGCTTGATGTTTGGATCACATTATGTATAGAATTATATTGCTACCTATAGTACCTATATTGCTTCTCTGTATTTTGATGGGTGGAAAATGTAATTGTGCCTGGGTGTAATAAAAAATACATATGTCTGTTATCCATAAAATTAGAAGGTTAAACGAAGGAAAACCCGTACAGCGAAACCTATATTATTTTTGGGGAACGTAGCTGCCCTCATTGATCTTTGTTGTTACCGATTGTGTGGATTACCATAGTCGAGTAAGGGCAGAAGGATGATGATGATATAAATTAGAAAAAAAAAAACAGGAACCATATGGAGCTCACTTGGGGTTTCAAGCGATCTTGATATACACAGGTTGCTCCTGTTATTAACACGTTCTCTGTGTAACTGAAAATTAGATATCAACCCCTCACGTGCAATGTTATTTTTCGATGGCAAGAAACGACACACTATGGCAAGAAAAAATGTGCCCCACATATGGGCCATGCACGAGTTTCAAACGCGTTGTGGGCGTTTCAAAATTGCCTCATATGTGGTTCATACACAGTGAACGTGTTAATATTGCTTGTCTCGATTAGAAACTACTTACCAATAACTCTCTCGTGCCTTGTGGAGGTTATTATAGTCCTATTGCTGTTGCCTTTGTCGTAAGTGGAAGTGGAACGTATGTACACAGATACCCAGTTAGTCAACATGTTATGCACTGTGGAGTTCAATGTAGACGAAGAGCAAATTAACCCTTTACAATGTCGAGACGCTCTACCCGAGAAACAATATAGAATCCATTGTGTTGTATCTTGACAGATCAGAGATTAACGGCCGTATGGCCCAGATGGAACACATAACTAATATTTCCCTCATGCTAGACGTATCAGATGCAAGACAGAACAGCCTAACCCATGCGTTGAATGGTCTTGTATTTGAAATAGACTATGGCAACTCTAACAATAAGCTTCTGAACTGAACGATTCTATAATGCTACATAAAGTATATCTAGGAATTATTATGTAGCTAGACATTACATATAAGGTGTTAGTGACACCGACCGTACCGAATATTGAGAAAAAATCCGCTTGATATCGCTCAGAATCATGAGCTAAATCATTCTCGATTTAGCTCTGATTCCGAGTTAATAAAAGAATTTCCCGTCGCAAAACTCATATTTTTTATGATTAATTTAAATAATGTTCAGTTGTATACTTTTGAATCATCCTCCTCAGTATTGTAGTTTCACTAACACTCTGTATAGGTTACTAGGTATATGGATGTGTACCCACAGAGCTGGGCTCGGATTGCCTCAAGCGGATGAAATTAGAAACGTGGAGATTAGTCGGACATAGCCATCGATATAGCTTTTAGGATTTGTAAGTATAAGAGGAGATAGGCCGGTTGCATCCGCTTCGCTTTGCGGTTTTCGAATGGTTTTCGGTAGAGCAAACGTGTTTAGCCAAGGTAAAGTTAGATTGTGACGTAGACTATTCTAACATGAACAAAATACTAGTTACATTTGACTCATCATCACTAGCCCATTAACGTCCCCACTGCTGGGGCACGGGCCTTCCCTATGGATGAATAGGGAGATCGGGCCTTAAACCATCACGCAGGCCCAGTGCGGATTGGTGGTTATTAACGACTGCTAATGCAGCCGGGACCAACGGCTTAACGTGCCTTCCGAAGCACGGAGGAGCTCGAGATGAAAACTTTTTTTTGTGGTCACCCATCCTATGACCGGCCTTTGCGAAAGTTGCTTAACTTCAACAATCGCAGACCGAGCGCGTTTACCGCTGCGCCACCGAGCTCCTCCACATTTGACTATTGAGTGCTATTATTGGAAATTTGGGATTGGGTTAGTATCCTATAAATTGCCTTGAACTTTCAAGCCATTCTAAGTCATGTGACATTGCCTTACGCCCAGGACTCTTCATACAAACAACCTCGTTTTACATAGACATTATCATACACGCGCAACTGAGTGTGTGAAGTCTGAGGGCTGCCAATTACAATTTATAATTAAGCCATCATTCTTCTTCTTAAGAAGAAAAGAAGAAGAATTACGAAAGAATCTTTTATAATTATCAGTTAATATTTATTTATTAACCTCACAAATTACAAACAAACAATTTTGAACAATGAAGGTTCACAAGTTTACTAAATAAATTATATAGGCTTTGCACTTCACTTAAAAATCACTCTACTAATTAATTGCATTCACATTGTTTTTGCATCAAGCACTTAGCCTAGGTTCAATTTTATTGAAAATTATTAGCTAGTTTTGATGAAAAATCACCATGTTAAATAAATGCCCACATTTATATTAGACGAAAGAACGTTGCCATCGGATTTTAAAATTAAAACATATAAAGTTAATTGCAGGTAGGTTGCTGCACCTAGCAGGTCGTGTCGTATCAGGAGGGGAAGAAGAGAGGAATGGCGATTACTTCACCGACGAGAGCGCAGCTCTTAAATAACGAGAGAGAAAGTTAATTGATAAAAAATAAAAACAACGGTCCGCGTGCAGCCTTCATGACTTCATGATTCAAGACTAAACTATGTCCGAGGGGGTGAGGTAAACCTAGCTAAGCCGCTGGTGGGGAGCGGAGAGTTACCGTTCTAAACGTAGTATTATTCCTTATTCTATCGCAATAGCCGCAAGCACTGTATTTAAGAAATAGCTGCCGTTGGTTTTATGTGTTTTTCGTAGCACGAAGGAGACTGAAACGAAAGCTAACTACTAATCCATTACCGAAATACCCATTCAATAACCGCACCTGATATTTGAGTTTCATAGTTGTTAAGTGCAAGTAATGCAATGGTATTTCAATTAATTTAATAAACTGATTAAGGTCAAGGAAGGAGGCGCCGTCATTAATAATTATGACAATCTTCTTCTTCTTCTTCTGTCGTGTGGGTTGTGAGGTGGATTACCAACCCCATCAACCCTGGTGTCAGGGTTACTATTGATCCGCCAAAGGCCCCTGATATGGCTCATATAACAACTACTAAGTTACATGTAGCAACCGATTGTCTTAAAAGAGAATTGTAGATATCTTGAAGGCAAGTAGACTAAATCAAGCCCTTGTCTTGGATAAGTCTTATATGTCTCCAAGATATCCCTCAAGATGTCTTGAAGATACAGTTTAGTAAAAGTGGGCACATACTTTAACTCTTATACAAGACAGACTTAAGACAACGTTAAGTCAGACTTAAACCCTACTTTAGACAATGTTCTTGCGTATTCTAAACTTAGAATTCTTGTAGTATCACTTAATACCAAAAATGTATACTTGAAGATATCTACAATACTTAGTTAAGACTATAGGATTGAATTGCACTGAGTCAATTGTAACTTAACGAAGTAAAACTTCAGGTCATACTAAAACGATTTTTACTTCACGCGTCTTTATTTTAGAATATAATGGCGAACATTTACATTAACACAAGAAATGAAGTCTGTAAGAAAATGGCGTCTAAAATATTTGTTAAGTTGTTTTAACAAAAGGTTATTCTGCCGTTTCACATACAGGAAATTATAAACGCATGATTGTTTCTCGTGTAAAATCGATAGAAAGTGTTAAAAAACAGAAGGGCCTTTAATATACCAGAAAAATAATAATAAAATTTGGATTGATTATTCAGCAAATAAAAAAAATGGTGACATATAGTATAGAGAAATTCATTTTGTATTAATATGTGACAGCTGAACGCAGTAATTGTTACTACAACAGAAATATATATTAATTTACTTCAGTTTTTGACGATAATATTGGCAAAAAAATATTACATGTTTTCTTCCTGTAAGTGCAAAATGGCGTTAAGTAATATTTTTCTAAATGAAGTAAGACTTTAGAAACAATTGATTTCGTAAGAATCAGTTTAGAAAAGTAAAGTCAAGTTGCACTTCATCAAGTACTAGTTAAGATAAATTTTACTTCAATTGTCTAGGAGTATACCAACTTAAGACAAAAAGTATTTAGTGAATTCCTACTTAAAACTCTTATGTCTAAAGTGATCCTCTATTTTGATTTAGTAAAGTAATGTCGTAAAATCATGTTTGTTTATTTTGTGCCAGAATCATCTATGTAACAAGTAACAATTAAAATCGAACAAGCTTTTAAAACCTATGGAAAGTATGTTTGTTTGAGAGGTAAGTTTTTCGACTCGTGGAAGATAAAAAATATTGTTATGCTGAGTTCTTACTTGGATAGGAATGTGATTTACTTAATTATTTAATATTTATCGCAATTGGAACTAACAAACATAAACTCAATTTGCTAATGAGTCTCCGCGCATACATTCTCATAGGTACCTACATGGTTCGCTGACGCAAACCCCGATACCGACCCCGCCGGCGTGGTCGACGATTTCCCTCATTCAGCGCTTATCGCTATCGACCCACTAGGGTCGATTAATTCTTTCAAATATTTTTCCTCTCAGACGACGCCCTGAGCCGAGGTTCGCGCCCAACTGGGCACCCTCAGGCCTGTTGTCTTAAACGTTGTACCGGGTGAGAGCCTTCAGCGCTCCCCATTTGTCCGGCCAAGTAGTTAATGCCATCTGCGGCAAATCTACAATAAGTCACGTCAAAAAAAAAAAAAAAAAAAAAGCTGACGCAAAGTAGGTACGATCACCGCGCTTCTAATTGCCAACGGAAACAATGTGATTATTGTAAAAATTTACGAGTATCCGTTGAATATTGTATATACGAAGAACCCTTGCAATTTGATTAACGTCGTGTGTGTGCGCGGTAGTTTCTAAGCCCACCAAAAACATTATTGTTAAAAAAGGCGGCCCAATTCCCGATGACTTTATCACTGACTGACTGACCTATAAATCAAAACTCTAACCCAGTTCCAGATGATCCTAGAGAGTTAAAATTTGGTATTTGGTAAGATAGGTAATTAGATGAATATAAAGGAAAAAATAATAAACTGGCATAAATAATTAAATTCTATTATGAACGCTTAACATAAATACCTAATTAGTGCCTGTACCTAACTATAGATGCAAGAATCAGTAAGTAATCAAAACTCATGACAGCCGGTCTTTTTGTGGTAGGTATGTGGATTAACTTAACATAACATACAATCACGCCTATATCGGGGTAGGCAGAGCACTAAGTGATCATAAAACCACTTGATGCCATATTCGACAAGTACTTTAAGGGTAGGTAAGCAAGTTGGAACATGTGTTTAGCGGTGATAGGTTGTCAGCTTTTCGCCCACGATACAACACAACTCACATCCATTTTACTGGCATATTATTTTTTTTAACTTAACGTGAATCTTAAACGAGTTTAATAGGTATTCAAATGTATTATATCTATAAAGTCGACTTTTAGTTTTGAATTTGTCCTTTTAAAAGGACCCACGCGTTACGAGGATATGTACTTACCTACAATAAGACAGACCTTAGGCTACAATATATTTATGTTATAAGAAGATATGATATGTTATACTGTTACTTATAAATAAATTTCAGGACTGACCATTGAACTTGGCACCCATTTAGATCTCACTTCTTTTGTCGTTGAAGTCAACAACCAAAGCATTGCATAATATTGAACTTGGCTCTCATTTCACATTTATGTTTTTGATTGGATTTATTTATTATTAGACTAATAGGTACCTAATTTTATATTTGAACTTAGCAGGTTTTAATATAAAACTCGATTTTTCATGGTGTAGTGTTGCCGTGCGCTTAGATTAGGTTAGACTAGCTTAGTCATTTTTGAGAAGATTTGTGCGAGACGTAGTTACCTGGGCCGCCACACGCTGGATCGGATTTGAAAAACAGGAACTTACGATTTTTTTGCCAAAATTAAATGATTGTGTTATACCAATCGATATAAAAAAATGATGGCAATAAAGAAGATATCGCATCGCTAACAAAAACAGTGGGATGTGCATTATCACAGGTTAATTTTCTGTAAGTATTTAATATTCTGCCTTCGAAAATCACCAGATCATTTTATTATTTGGACTTCATCCATCTTTCTGCTTGCTTCTATTTCGATTTTATCGTCCATTGAATAGACTTTTCTTATGTTTTACTTATTGTAGTCAAAAACGAATAAAACAGTCTTGTATAGGAGCAACAAATAATAAAAGTTGCCTTAAGTATATCTAGGCAATCAATTTTTACTTTACAAGACTAAACTGATACTTCACTAAATCAATTTAGTGTTAAGTGAGCCTTCAAATAATCTGAGTAAAGTAAAAGAATACTTGTAGACTTAACAGTAGGCTGAGATAAGACTAAATAGTTTTGTGAATACTTAACTTGGTTTTGTGTATTCTAAATTATCTAAAGTAGGATTTGTTGAAAACTATATAGAATTAAAGAAGGAAATGAATTTATGAAGTCCTAATAAGTCCTATTTGATTTGGATAAATCTCACTTTAGCTAAAGTTTAGACATATATGACTTAATCACAATTCTTGATTGCTACTTGGGTTACTAAGTAGTAACCGGGACCAACGGCTTCACGTTCCTTCCGAAGCACGGATCATCTTACCTTCGGACAATCAGGTGATCAGCCTGTAATATCCTAACCAAACTAGGGATCACAAAATGATTTTAGTGATATGTTTCCTCCGGGATTCGAACTCGGGACCTCCGGATTGTGAGCCTAACCCTCAATCACTGCACCACGGAGGCCGTTA
The DNA here is from genome assembly GCF_024362695.1 of Pectinophora gossypiella. Lineage (NCBI taxonomy): Eukaryota > Metazoa > Arthropoda > Insecta > Lepidoptera > Gelechiidae > Pectinophora > Pectinophora gossypiella. Next base: position 10,892,290 of record NC_065410.1, read on the forward strand.
ATGCGGTCTTTTATTGAATGGATATTTCGGTAAATCCACTACCGAAATACCCATTTAATAAATGACCGCACCTGATATTTGAGTTCCATAGTTGTTAAAGTGCAAGTAATGCAATGAATGGCATTGCAATTAATTTAATAAACTGATTGGGGTCAAGGAAGGAGGCGCCGTCATTAATAATTATGGCAATAATTAATCATTTTGACGCGAGCCGTAACAGATGTCGTGCCGTCAGAGGTCAGAAATACGTAATTGTACATATCTGTCCGTCTGTACTGTCCAAGTTTGACGAAGCGTGTACTTGATGCATATGAGAAGGGTTATAGTTCTAAACAAAGAGATTTATTAGGTATTGTACGGTCCAATTACACCGCACATGTTTAAGGTGTCAGCAATATCAATTAGTTCACGTGTTACCATCCAATCGTGCACTCTTGTATCAAGTTTAAAATGAAATAAATAAGGTCTTCAAATCAACATCGATTTATCATTTATCAAGAAGTCAAGAACTATCAAATTAGCAGTATGCGTCATAGCAAGAGATCGTACAGGTATAGTAACATTATTGATTCTCAAATATGTTGTAAAGGATTCAATAGTTACTGCCAATGATCTTCTTCTATCGTGTGGGTTGTTAGGTGGATGACCAACCTCATCAACCCTGGTGTCAGGGTAATTATTGAGTCGCCAAAGGCCCTTGACCTGACTCAAGTAACGACTACGTACTTACATAACGTGCCTGTGAAGCACGGATCATCTTACTTCTGTACAATCAGGTGATCAGCCTGCAATATCCTAATCAAACTAGGTATCACAAAGTGATTTGTCCCCACCGAAATGCGAACCTGGGACCTCCGTGGTACAATGGTTGAGCGTTATTGAGAGGATCCGGACTGCCAATGATGTATAATTATGTTACTATTGGTTGCTTGGACTCTTTTCATTGCACATTCATCAGGGAATAGTTTATTTTATATAAAACCAAGATTCTATTATTAGCTGAAAGCAGACCATAATTCTTTCACTAAGGACGCACTGTCAGAACTTTTAAACCAATTTATTTTAAATAAACAAATCAAATTTATCTGTGTTGTAATAGTGATTATAATTTTATTATAAATCTGAAAATTCTGATAGCGCATGTAGTTTAAATTCATTTTCAGCATCAAGCAGCAGTTTGGTGAGAAAACAAATTTATTAAATTTTGAAATATTTTACGTAGCTATAATTAGAAAATAAATTTATTAAATTTCGAAACATTTTACGTATAGCTATAATTAATATGAGGGCGTTTTATTGTATTTGCAAGTCTTTAACTTAATGACTTCGGAAAACATGTGCGTAATCCGAAATTGACTTAAGCACTCGATTAACCCGACGCCTCTAATTGCAAACGGAGACTTCCAAAGGAATTAGGAGTAATTTATAAGATGTTTGTTAATTAACTGAATAATTCCAAGTCAACTTAACTGTCAAGTTTAATGTTTGCACAAAAAGTTATAAGTACTGTGGTCAAAGTTGCGGTGAGTTGTAGTCGAACTTTAACTTTAATACTGAGTGGCGTCCATTAGCAACCAAGTTTTGTTTCCGTGAAGTATTTAGTTAACCAGCACGTGTAGCACGGTACGTGCATGTCGCGCGCAGCGCTATAAATGAGACATAGAAATTGGTTTAATTGTCGCGTGGTCTATACAACACCTGCATTAACCTGCAGAGTCTTCAAAGTCGTTATTTAGACAGAAACCCGTTAGGGATCATGACTTCATTTTCCACTTGTGCCATAACTCCATAAACAAAATCGGTATTTATCTGTTATTTGCCAAACTTAAATTTTCTTTGACCATTAGTGTATTATTGTCGTATATTTCGCGACAAGGGAGGTTAAAATGGCCACATCGAAGCAAATCATCTAAGAAAGCAATATTGCAATTTGACATTTGAGCATATAATCAAATCAAATCAATCAATAAAAATAGCTAATATACGTATAATTAATGTATGCATATTAGCTATAGAGTCGCGTATTATGCTCGGTTGCCGCACAGGTTGTATAACAGTCGCCGTTTGGCACCAGTCAGTATTTTGGATGCGTGACAAACAAACCCATCCTATTAGTTAATTTATCAAGTAGCGCGGGGTGGTTGTCATGCTACCACCACACGTAGTATTCTTTTTATCGTGTCGGTTGTGAGGTGGAATACCAGCCTCATAAACCCTGGTGTCAGGGTTATCATTGAGCCGCCAAAGGCCCTTGACATGGCTCATGTAACGATTACTCATTTAGATCAGTAAATAGTAACCAGGACCAAGAGCTTAACGTGTCTTCCGAAGCACGGATCATTTTACTTTCGGATAATCAGGTACCATATGTATTATTATTCCTTACTCTATGTTACCACTACAACAACCCGTAGTAGCCGCCAACCGCCTCTCTAGTGCTCGTGAACAAGGCTACGTCTAACTCTGACCGTTGTGGCGGCAAATCCAATTTTCGTCGGTCACTGTTAAAGACTTATGAGGTTAAAGATAAACTGCATTTTAAATTAAGTTAAAGATTCAAGTCCGTTCTGCTTTTCTGCTGGACTTGAGAAACATAGAATGCACATTCATCTTAGGACCCTATCTCACTAGGATGGCGCCACAACGTCACGGTTGTGCTACTAAAAAAATAAATATTATGCAGTGCAAAGGGGATAGGGGGGGTTAAGGGAGTAACCTAGTTGCGCAACTAATTTGTTCCCTGAATCCTTTAAAAAATCCCCTACGTGGCGCGTCCTACTGAATAAGGCGTTTTCGCATTAAATCCGATTCTTATCCAACGTAACATAAGCTCGGTTCCATATACCAATAGGGTAAAGTCCAACTAGTCAAATCAGTTACTTTTTACTAAACGTCAAAACACGAAATTACTATGTTTGTAAGAAAAAGCATATTTGTGACGTCATAGAAAAACGTGACAAAATATCGTACTTTATTAAAATTCATAAATAAGTTAAATAGAAAAAGGAAATCGTTTGTTGCCACCTTTAGATCAATCTTTATTTAGAAATCAGAATTTCATAATTTACCTTTGACCTAGGAAACGACCTCTATGAAATAATTAAGTAGTTGTGATATTGTCAAAAAAAAGGTCCACGTGAAACATTCTTACATGCCAGTGTCACCTTATACTAAAATGCGATATCTGATAACCCCGTGAGGCAAGTCCCTTATCGGCCTTTGGTTTGGTTGATGGATCGGAAATATTCCTGAAATGTTGGTTCGCCCGAACAATATCCTTAATTGAAATTATCCATCACTTGTTATTAGCTGATTAATAATTTCTTCTGTGGTAATTTTTATTATTCAAGCATCATAGAAGGGTAGCTACAAGGAAAGAATAAGTATATTTGATTTGATTTGAAAGAGAGGAAGGGAAAGATCAAGAAGAGCTACCATACCCTCACACATAGAAAAACACATATACATATACACACAATCACATACGAACAAGCACAGAAACATTATAATCAAGGTTAATGGGTTAGGGTTTTCAGACATAGGTTGGTAGTTTTGTTATTGGCTTTTAGACATGTTATCATTAATTTTAATTGATACCTTTTTTCTTTTTGTTTTATTATTTTTATTTTTGCTTTGCATGTCAATCTACTTAGTGTTAACAGCTAGGGTAATAGCGAGACACCCCCAACTCAAGCATTAACCTTGCTTCGTGATATTGCTTCAAAACTTTATGCTGTTGAAAACAAGAAATAAACACTTAATTTTTATATATTATTTATAGCTGTGTACGTCAGAATGGCGCGTGTACCTCAAAAGATAGTGATCCTATCCACGTGAAAGCAATGTTCTAGCAATGTGAGGAATGTGCGTACAATTCCAAGCAATGTGTTTTTATTAGAGTTACTTCAAAAAGTTAGTGAGCCGCCAACTTGATATCAAAATGGCGGGCGTATAGTCCATATGAGCAAACTATTGACTGTCTAAGTATAAAAACATTAGTGTAGCAATGTTCCGGTAATGTGCTCTTACTAAAAAAAAACAATCAGATGCGGCAAAAGGTTTAAAAGAAATTTCAAAATGAAAATTCTTAATTTGAACGCCTCCTACTTTATATTAGCAATCACTACGAAATGTGTAAAGTAATATTTAAACTAGGAGAATGGGTTTCTAGCTTACATGGAACAGATTAAAGAGAAAGTGACTGTTGTGTCTTATAAAGACAACTTACTTTTTCGGACAATCAGGTGATTCAAGCCTGAAAAGTTCTTACCAAACAAAGGACAGTCTCACAAAGTGATTTCGACAATGTCCCCATCGGGAATCGAACCCGGACCTCCAGATCGTGAGCCTAACGCTCTTACCACTAGACCACGGAGGCTGTTGACATTTATGTAACTGGCTGTAAAACTATTAGCACATCGGAAGCTGTATCGCCGAGGGAAAGACGTTGCCAGAAAACCGAAAACATGAACTTAACTAAGTACATGGCAAATGGCGGCCTTATCGGCTTTTGTGATTATATTGGCGGTCTATAATATATAGTGCTTATGACGTAATGACATTGTGCCACAGCTAAAAGAAAGGTTTCCTTTTTCTTTATCTTTAGTTCACAGACTCATTTTTCCCAGCTGCTTTTTTTTACAGTCAGTCTAGAACGTCTTTCCAACTTTAAAAATAAAAAAAACTGGGTCGTTCAAACCTTTCCAGGCTAGGTTGCCGAAAAACAACATAAATGGTGCTGTTTAGATTTAATGTGATAATTACCTATTTTGTCATTACTCGAGGTATAATTATAATAATACAAAAATATATTGTAATGGCAGAGGCATAAATGATAAAAAATAATGATTGTTGCTTGATATTTGGATCATACGTATATGTATAGAATTATGTTGCTACATACAGGGTGTTAGTGACATCGTAACAAAAACTTTGAGGGATGATTCAGGCCATGATTCTGAATTGATATCAAGTGGAATTTTCCGTCGCAAAAGTATGGAACGGAAAATAATTTAAATAAGCTCTAAAATTTTCATGACTTCTCCGACAGGAAATTCCACTTGATATCGACTCAGAATCATGGTCTGAATCATCCCCTTCAGTATTCGTTACAGTGTCACTAACACCCATACCTACTTGTATGGCTACTGTATGTACTTGTATGGGGTGTAAGTGACATCGTAACGAATACTGAGAGGGATGATTCAGCTGATTATTCTGAGTTAATATCAAGTGAAATTTTCCATCGCAAAAGTATAGAATTGAAAATAATTTAAAAAAACTAAAAAAATAACATGAATTTTGCGACGGAAAATTCCACTTGATATTAACTCAGAATCATGGTCTGAATCATCCCTCTGAGTATTCGTTACGATGTCACTAACACCCTGTATATTTCTTCTCTTTATTTTGATCAGAATAATAATGGATGGAAGATGTGTTGCGCCTGGGTGTAATAACAAGGGTCATCATTTATACCCAAAAACAAAGATAAAAGATGAATATGTCTGTTATCCATGAAATTAGAAGGTTAAACGAAGATAAAACTGTACAGCGCCATCTACAGTTTTTTTGGGGAATGTAGCGTAGAAAGTCAATCATTACAAACTTCGAATTCCCATGATGCATCATGTCATATTATCATCTCGGGCAAACGTCATAAAACCGAGCCCGATCGACCGAGCGCTATCAACCTTTGTTATTTATTCAGTTGATAAGACTTTAAAAAGTCCTGAAAGCTGGTTCTAATTACTAATGAAAGACAAAGAAATGGATTAGGTTTAGGTTATTAGGATTAGGTATTCTTAATGAAAATTTTCCTTAAGTTTTTTACTGTAATTAAATGTATAAACATTGCCTGGTTAGCCGCGTTGGCATAGGGATTACCTTAAAAATGCGTGGCAAGCAAGCGGAGTTGCTTTGTTTTGTATTCATCTGCTGTAAAATTAGGCTCTGCGAAGAATGTTAAACGCCCGGGATGTGCCGAAATTTGTTGAACCTCGTTTCGGTGCTAGCAAACAAATGACTGTGGTTCCACCTAACGAAATTGAGAATACCCCGCCCTGCGCCACGGAACGAGGATTTTACATTATATCTCTCGAAACTTAATTTTGAAACAAAAGGCTTATGGGTTACCCGAGGTGAACATAGTTGAACCTATCTCAAATCCAATTATAATTTATAATAAACATTCTAGCTACAGTATTATGTTGGGATAATATACATTGTTATAGATAGCATTATTATCTACAACCATAATTGGGTCACAATCAATTGGGAGCACCCCTGTCTTCATTATTTTGTTTGAAAATCATCATAGACTATTAAAAAAATAGATTTAAAAATATATTTAAATTATTTCATTCTAACTGAATCATCACTACCTATTAAGTACCTATTATGTTAGAAATCGATTATAGGTGAGATAAGAGAAAATTGTTAATCTTTGTTTTCTTATAAGTAGTTTCTTTTTTAAATTTATTTATTCAATAAAAAAAAAAACAAATCCATCATTACAAAAAATAAGACGCCCTTCTAAACAAAAAGAAAATCCGTCCAGGTAATGCGAAGAGCTAGAGGTAAGTACCTAAGAATATATACCTAAGTACTACCTACTTGGGTAATTTAAAGCTCAAAACGCCAAGTAAATGAAGTAGAATTAAAATTCTTAGAGAAGCAGACATTTTCTATAAAAACCACGTCCTGATGCTCCAAAACCGAAGCGATATCCTCTTTTGAATTGATTTCAACCCTGAAAATTGATTTTCAGTCGTCTGATATCGCTTGGGATTTGCAACTGCCTTTTCAAACGTTATATTACTTTCTTCATAGAACTAAATGTACCGGTTTGATATGAAAACTTGTAAGCGTCTTTCATATGTGTGGAGATGTCAATATAGATATGTGCCGTCATGATATTTGCCCGTCTGATCTCGGTACGGAATACTAATTCCGTTTTCCCGGTTATCCCGGAAAAAACGAATATTACACGTAAGGGTGATAATGCATATGTGCCCCGTAGCCAATAGTTATTTATGGACCTTTTGGGAAGGCATGCCTTGTAGGAGGCCTACATAAACTGCATAATATCAGTTTCTTGAAAAATAATAAATTAACTGGTTGCACTTAAGACCTGGTTACATGTCTTTTCTGTAATATGCCAAAAACACCTACAAGAACATTTTTATAATTATGTCAACTAATGGTTCATAATTTCACCACTGTCTACAAATTATTCGCTGTGCTCAGTGACTACACTTTTGCTCTTTGATTGTATCTACCTAAACTATATATTAGTGTTTTCAAGGAAGGTAATATACCTATAATACTACGTACGTAAATAAGTTTTTTTTACGTGACTTATTGTAGATTTGCCGCAGATGGCATTAACTACTAGGCCGGACAAATGGGGAGCGCTGAAGGCTCTCACATGGTACAACATTTAAAACAACAGGCCTGAGGGTGCCCAGTTGGGCGCGAGGCTCGGCTCAGGACGTCATCTGAGAGGAAAAATATTTGAATTAATCGACCCTAGTGTCGATAGCGATAAGCGCTGATTGAGGGAAATGGTCGAACACGCCGGCGGGGTCGGTATCGGGGTCCTGTTTGGTGTCGCGAGCTGATTGGCTGCCTCTATGGCTAGAGTAATCGGGTCGTTGGGATCGTATATTACGTCCTTCGACGTAAATAGGTGTACGACACTTATTTTAACAACAAAAAGTGTATGTGTATATGTGTGTGTTTGTGTGCGTGTGTGGTTTTTGATCTTACATGGGTGTCACGTGCTTGCTAAAAGGAAAATATTTTAAGAAAACCTACACATAAACGCCGGGTCGTAACATGGATTTCGAGTACATCATTTTCCTAGTAACAGTAACTCTAAACCGCGGTTTTCCCTTCGCAGGTTGTAAGGTCAGACAAGCAGTCGTTTCTGTAAAAAACCGGACCTGTCAAATCTTCAGGTTAGGTCAGCGGACCCTGTGAAAAATGGGATAATGTGAGGGAGATGAGTAAATCTAAACCGCTTAGTAAACTTATATAGGGATAGAATATTACTTTATTTCGGCTATAACTATCTTATTACTTTTTAACCTTTGGCTACCTACCGGGTGTTGGTGATAATGTAACGAAGACTTTAAAGGATGAGTCACACTACGATTCGAGGGATGATATCGACTCGGAATCATGGTCTGAATCATCCCTTTAAATTATGGGGTAACTCGGGATGTCTATGGGAGAAATCAGACAATTGTGTTGATTTAGGACCTTAGCGGGAAGCTGACTAAACATTCCTCTAGAGATCTTGTAAATTGGTAATTGAAATTCCTCGTTTCGAGGTTCCATGTTAGCCGAAGAATTTATTACTTAAGATTTGAATACTTACATTTTTTTATGCGAACGTACGAAGAAATATCGGTGTAATATTTTGATTAAATGTTTTAGATGACGTTAAAATTAACTTTGTGCGAGCGAGATACAGTTCTTGCGCTCTCCCCCTTACTCCTTAGCGGCTTACGGCACTAAAGTAAGATCCAGAGACGTAAATATTGCTCGGCGCCCGATATGAATTGATGCGCAGGAATGTTGCGTAGGTAATACATCAAACATATTTACGAAAATGAGATATACTGATGTGTGTTTTTCTAAGTGGGAACTAATTAAATAATAATATTGTTATTTGAAAATTCCTGACCACTTTGTGGTAGGTAATCGACTTATCATATGACCACGGATGTATTTTAAACATGACTATTCGGAAGAATTTCGGAGATACATTTTCTTATTTCATACTTTCTGCGCCATTTTTCCGTAGTCGGCTTTTATTTTTTAAACACATTTTTTAATCTACGTCGATTTGTACAATAAGTCAGTAAAATGTAGGCCTTAATGACAATTTAATCGAAACATATTAAAATATGTAAATAAAGCTAAGTACTTAGAAAGTATTATAATTATAGTCATTGGTATAATCAAAACAAACAAAACAAGTTAAGTAACATTGGTTCTTCATTAAAGTTGTTTGTACGTATTTTCAATATTTACCCTTACTTAGGGTTTGCTGACGTAATTCTCCGCTCAAGGTGCAAAGTAATACCCGTCAAGATGATTTATTAAGAGGATCTTATTGGGCTCAGACGGCAAACGAATATCGCGAAAAGGAGGATTATTAAACAGTTACACGGGTTAACGGATTGATGGATGCACAAATATATTACGTAGGTATTTTGTTTATGTATATCATCATCATCAGCCCATTTACGTCCCCACTGCTGGGGCACGGGCCTTCCCTATGGATGGATAGGGAGATCGGGCCTTAAACCATCACGCGGGCCCAGTGCGGATTGATGGTTATTAACGACTGCTAATGCAGCCGGAACCAACGGCTTAACGTGCCTTCCGAAGCACGGAGGAGCTCGAGATGAAAACTTTTTTTTTTGTGGTCACCCATCCTGTGACCGGCCTTTGCGAAAGTTGCTTTACTTCAACAATCGCAGGCCGAGCGCGTTAACCGCTGCGCCACCGAGCTCCTCAATGTTTATGTATATATCCTTCGCCAACTATGGCATGAGCAGGAAGATTAATCGTATCCATATTAGCAATTGTAACCAAAACGAGCCGTAAGGTCGTCTTCCGATTATTAGTTCGAATGCCGGTGGAGACAAACGATAAAAACCACTTTGTGATTCCTAGGTTGCTTAGGCCATTACAGGCTGATCACCGATTGTCTGCCTCTGTGGTCCATTGGTTTAGCATCGAGCTCACGATCCGGAAGTCCCGGGTTCGAATCGCGGTGGGGACATATCACAAAAATCACTTTTTTTGTGATCCCTAGTTTGGCTAAGAAATTACAGGCTGATCACCTGATTGTCCGAAAGTAAGATGATTCTTATATACCCGGTCGAGTCGGTGGTCCCGGTTACTACTTACTGATGTAAGTGAGTAATCGTCACATGAGCCATGTCAGGGACCTTTGGCGGCTCAATAATAACCCTAACACCAGGGGTATTGAGGTAATTCACCTCACAACCCACACGATAGAAGAGAAGACCGATTGTCCGAAAGTAAGGCGATCCCTGCTTCGGAAAGTTACGTTAAGCCGTTGGTCCCAGTTACTACTTACTGATATAAGTACGTAGTCATTACTTTGAGCCATATCAGAGGCCTGAGGCGGCTCAGTGATAGCCCTGACACCAGTGTTGCTGAGGTTGGTTATTCGCCTCACAACCCACACGATAGAAGAAGTTTTTAGCCCCAGTACTTATGGCAACTGGCTTTGTTAATATCGAAGAGTAATGAGAGTTGAAATCATCATGACTGTATGAATCATCATGACTGTAATGACACATACAGTCATGATGATTTTCCTGTTGAAACTGTAGTTAAAAGTCCATAAACAACAACAAGTTTAAACAGTTGGCAATCAACGATGCTTACCTACAGTTCACCTTTCTATTTCTTTAGTCCTCAAAAAGCACGATAAAGCACGGGTATTTAGTTCATAACGGATGTACTTTTGACTACGATTTTACCGTTAAATAAAAAAGCGCCTTAAATATAAATTCAATATAATATTCAATTTGTTTTCTTTGAAAGCGTGTGGATAAAAAAGAAAGATTATTAAAATTCGCCATCTGCACCTGAGTCAACAAAAAAATAATCTGATTTTATATATAAAAGTAGGACATTTGATTAACGAGGAAGAAAATTGCGAAATTAGACATGCGTCCAGGACGGGAACCTACTTACTAGTGATGGGACACTTTACAAGTAACGTTATAAGTAATTTTTTCATATCATCTGTATATCCATCTACCATAATCTTATAGTTAGAAGGTCAGAGTGGCAGTCTCTTCTGTAAAAGAACGGACCTGTCGAATCTTCAGGTTAGGTATAGGGACCGCGTGAAGAACGGGATAACGTTAGGTTTTTTATTAAAAAAATATTTGTCCGTGCAAGTAATTATACTTGCACGGACAAATAGGGAGCGCTGAGGGTTCTCACCCGGTACAAAATTTAAGACAACAGGCCTGAGGGTGCCCAGTTGGACGCGAACCTCGGCTCAGGGCGTCATCTAAGAGAATAATATTTGAAAAATTAATTAGATCTTCTTCTATCGTGTGGGTTGTGAGGCGAATTACCAACCTCATAAACCCTGGTGTCAGGGTTACTATTGAGCCGCCAAAGGCCCCTGACATGACTCATTTATAACGACTACGTACTTACACAGTAAGTAGTAACCGGGACCAACGGCTTAACGTGCCTTCCGAAGCACGGATCGTCTTACTTTCGGACAATCTGGTGATCAGCCAGTAATGTCCTAACCAAACTAGGGACCACAAAGTAATTTTTGTGATATGTCCCCACCGGGAATCGAACCCGGGACCTCCGGATCGTGAGCCCAACGCTCAACCACTGGACCACGGAGGTCGTATTAATTAGATTAGAGATTAATATCTGAATGAGGGAAATCGTCGACCACGTCGAAAGTGTTTGTCGTCGCGAGCTGATTGGCGGCCTCTATGGCTAGAGGATAATGCTAGGGAGATGACGATGACACTCATCTTCCATAATAGTCTAAACAGTTGGATTCAAGTGGACGATATTGAACTTTAACTCTAGTCATAGAATATAGAATAATGCTGCGTATAGAACGGGAATTCTCCTGCCCGCATCAATTCGTATTGGGCGCCTACGTCACCCCCTGGTGACTTCAGTGTTAAATGGCCGTAAGCCACTAAGGAGTCTCCACCGTCGTACTAGCGTGGTAAATACATGCGTAAAATCACACCTATTTCCTGTTGGGGTAGGCAGAGACCACGGAATTCCAATTACTACATTCTTGACACACCACTTTCGATCGTTCGCGTTTCAGCGTTTTACTTTTTTCGCAGCCAGCTTAACGTACTCCATCTTTTTAACCTTGAATACTTAACTAACAATTGCATGTTACTTATCATCATCCATTTAAGAGCCACGCTCTTGTCGGTGCAGCATTTTCCATGCTACTGTTTTAAGGAAAAATAGGGCAGTGGTTTCCCTCTTGCCTTCCGCCCCGCAGTACTCTGTCTGACGCAAGTGGAATGGCGTCAAGAGTAGTCAGAGTACTGGAGTGTTACTTATTTGGTATATATATAAAAAATAAAATAAAAATAGTAGCAGAACATCCCATCCCTATTATTTAGATAACATTACGAACGTGTGATGGATGGTAAACACTGCGTACAGCTAATTGCTGTCCTTTGATGAAATCTCAGAGGCGTGAACTTAATATACTGCGCGTTTGTTTATTTACTTAGTGACGTCATTTGTATCTATCTACCAGTATAATATACCTAACGGCCTCCCTGGACCAGTGGTTGAGCATTGGGCTCACGATCCGGAGGTCCCAGGTTCGAATCCCGGTGGGGATATATCACAAAAATCACTGTGTGATCCCTAGTTTGTTTAGGACATTACAGGCTAGTCACCTGATTGTCCGAAAGTAAGACGATCCGTGCTTCAAAAGGCAAGTTGAGCCGTTGGTCCCGGTTACTACTTACTGTTCTAAGTACGTAGTCGTTACATGAATCATGTCAGGGGCCTTTGGCGGCTCAATAGTAACCCTGACGTCAGGGTTGATGAGGTTGGTAATCCACCTCACTATCCAAACGATAGAAGAAGATATACCTACATAATAAACTTATACTGGGATCCTCAATTGGGTGAAAGGAGCCACTAGTAGTTCTTGAAAGGAATGGATGCCTGAGGGGGGTGAGGTAAACCTAGCTCAGACGCTGGTGGAGAGCGGGGAGTTGCCATTTTATACATATTGTTCCTTATTCTATGATACATTGACATTCTACACGGAACTTCCACTAAAATAATATACTAACTTTAATTTTGTTTGCAAGATTTGAGTTTGTATTACTTTGGTTCGACGTCAATGATAATACTGTTCTCATGCACAAACCATCGCCATACACCATCATCTCCCTAGCATCATCCCATTTTCACAGGGTCCGCAGGTACCTAAAATGAAGATTCGATAGGTCCGGTTTTTTACAGAGGCGACTGCCTGTCTGACCTTCCAACCCGCGAAGGGAAAACCAGCCCAATACGGTCAATAACCTGTTAGGTCACATACCTCCGAAAATGCTTTTCTCGGGAATGTGGGTTTCCTCACTATGTTTTCCTTCACCGCTGAGCACGTGATAATCATTTATGATCCAAACATGAATTCGGAAACAAATTCGACAATCTCAAAGCGCTCTACCACCTGGGCTACCACGCCATCACATTACATTTTTATTACATTATTTTTTGGTCGTACAAATTGAAAACGCAGCATACCTTTGTAATCAAACCGTAAAGTCAAAATTGCATAATGAAACAAATGGTAAACAGTTCCATATTAACTCATTATGTTTGTTAAATCGAATTATTTCGTAATTGTATTTAATTTTGCTTGACTGTCATTTAATTAACACCATGTTCACCGCTTATTTATTACTTTTTTTGGTCAAGCGGAAAGTACCTACTTTTAAAATTTATACATTAATAATAAGTACCTATTTTTCCTTGTCATTTTTAAAAAGCTGTTATATATCTCACATGGTCGTTTATGTTATACAAATTGGACTCTGATTAGCAATATTTTCTATCCTTTTTACAAGAAGAGTTTTTAGTTGGGGTTATAACAAGCTAACCTTATTAAAACTGGGATTGTTAATAAAGTAAAAGTGGATGGAGGGTCGGCCCCGGTCATATAATATGACGTCGTTGCAACGGCGGGAAAGTTGTGAACGAGGTTAGCTTAGGACTGGAAAAAGTGGTGCAAAATGGAGGAGCGGAGGCCTATACCCAGCAGTGGGATGATGTGGGTTGGTTGATGATAATGATGATGATGATAAACGGAGGGTTAACTTGACGACGCAACCTATTTCATATAATAATGGCCCCGATTTCTGCAGACATCGAATTTTATTTTAAGTTATACCCGTCATTTTCTTATCAACCGATCCATAAATAAATAAATAAATAAAAAGAAAGGGACGTATGATTGTCAACTGCCTAAGGGAGGATGAGACGCCACTATATCTGCTGTGTAGCTGTGATGCTGTCATACATAGTAGAAGCCGTACACTTACATAATGGACCCCCGGGAAGTCATGGAGCTTTCTCCCAAAAAGACGCTGGATCTCTTCGACCTCATCGGTTTAGAGGAGGATTTTTAAACGTAGGGATTTAGTTAATTCTCAAATAATAATAATAATGATTGTCAACTGTTAATTTTAGAATGAAAGAATAACCCGGGCCAATAAAGTAGGCATCGCTCATATGCAATATCCTTCCAGCCGTATTCAGCCATGGCTACAAGACACCAATCTAGAAGAGCCTAAGATGCGGTCTTAGGCTTAATGTACGGTCACATTCATTGCACTTTTTTACCGACTTCAAAAAAGGAGGAAGTTCTTAATTCGACCGGTCTTTTTTTAAATAATAACATCACATAAACATACATGTATAGGCATACACGCCCCACTGCTGGGCACAGACCTTCCCTCAATCAAGCATCTCCTCATATTATTGCATTATAATTGTTTTATAATTATTAATATGGTTAACAACGACACTGCAAGTAACTTTGCATATTAAATACAAACTTTGAGGAAAGTTTGATAGTATTAAGATAGTGTAACATGATAGTACGAATCAGCTAAGTAAGGTAACTTAATAACGTAACACGGTACCCTAGTAAGTGACTTACGTTAATGTTTTGATGTAGATATAGGTGTTTCAGAAGAAAATGTTCTAAGTTCATACAATAAAGTTTACAAAGTAGTGTTGCCCGATAATCGACTGTATATCGATTAATAATCGATTATTTTCTTACGATAGTATCGATACTATTGATATTGAAAATTCTACAATTATAATCTAATAATTGTTAAATATAATCGAATATATCGATTGTAAAATAATTGTAATAGTGACGATTATATTGTAATAATTGATTATATTGTGGTATTAAAACTTTAAGTTGTCAACCCAGACTAATATTAATATCGATTATATTAATCGATTATAATTATAGAATTTTCAATATTAACAGTATCGATTTAATCGGCATATCGATATTCAGGTTATTTAGGGGGTTCATAATCGATAATCGATTATTTGCCAACATTATTACAAAGATCACTAAGAATAAATTTAAGAAGGAACGTTTTGAAAGTTAATATTTGAATTTCATGTGAAGTTACCTAAGAAAGAATAGTTTTATGGATCAGCTATGTAAGATGCAAAATGTAGAGTAATGGATACTCCTTTCTATCGTCTACTCGAATACAATCGCTCAAAGTTAATGCAGCTATAGTGGTATCTACGTATGTGCTGTTCTCGGTAATGTTCCTAAAGTGGGAAGTAAAAAGGCTTACAATTCATCTAAACAGAGCTTTGTTACTTAACCGTAAGGGAGATATGACCAGGATATAAGAAAGAACAATTTGAAAAAGAAAAACAGCCATAGTCCTTACCATTAAAGAGTTTTTACAACGGGAACATTCTTACTTTGGGAATATTCCCCAAAACGGCACATCACTGGTAGTATCATGTTCGTGTATCTAAACAGCTACATCTTCAATTTTAGAGCAGAAGATATATCATCTCGCATATTATATTATCCCATTCTTCACGGGGCCCGGTTACGTAACCCGAAGATTTGACAGGACCAGTTTTTTACAGAAGCTACTGCCTGGCGCAACTTCTATTACGAAAGAAAAACCAGCCCAATTACAGGCTAGGTCACATACCTCAGAAAACACATTTCTCGAGTATGTGAGTTTCCTCACGAAGTTTTACTTTTACTTCTGTCCATCTTAATATGGATTACAATTTTTTTTGACGAGACTTATTGTGGATTTGCCTCAGCATTAACTACTTGGCTAGACAAATGGGCAACGCTGAGGGTTCTCACCCGGTAAAGATCTTTCACCCCGTTATAGATTACAAGCGTTTATTAGAGTACTTACTAGTATGATAATCATCCTATACAGGTGTTAGTGACATCGTTACGAAAACTTTGAGGGATGATTCAGACCATGAGTCTGAGTTGATATCAAGTGAAATTTTCTGTCGCAAAAGTTTAGAACTGAAAATAATAAAAAAGAAACTAGAAAATATCATGAATTTTGCAACGAAAAATTCCACTTGATATTAACTCAGAATCATTGTCTGAACCATCCCATTCAGTATTCGTTATAATGTCACTAACACCCTGTATACTAATAGGCATAGCAGAGGCAGTATTGAGCCTTTATGAGGTTTTACGTATAGTGCGAACCACTGTGGGGTAGTTTATTATGCTTTGATAATTACATAGATAGTAGATACCTCTTAGAACAACAAAGTGTACGCTGAGCATAATGACGTCAGTAGCGATAAATTTTAGAAAATTATCCTTCGCTGCGTTTTGTTGGATAATTCTCGAATTTGTTTTCGAATTCATGTTTGGATCATAAATGATTATCACATGCTCAGCGGTGAAGGAAAACATCGTGAGGAAACCCACATTCCCGAGAAAAGCATTTTCAGAGGTATGTGATACGTTACGCACAGGTTGGGAACTGTATTGGGCTGGCAGGCAGTTGCTTCTGCAGAAAACCGGACCTGTCAAATGTTCGTGTTAGGTAAGCGGACCCTGCGAAAAATGGGATAATGCTAGGGGAGATGATGAGGAAGGCTGCGTTTCCACAAAAGATGAGCGAGAATGCGTGGTAAGGTGTGTCTTTGTTAGGAACTAATAGAATTTATTCATAGGAACTGCGATGAAGGAGGTTGCGATAAGGAAGCGATTCTATTACTTCTTTGCAAACACATTCCTCGTTACGTAGCCTCGTACATACATGTTTATGACTGTCAGAATCCCCTGTCACTCGTATTCTGTCGACGTATTTTAAGTTGAAATGGTGCTCAATAAGTGCCGCCTAGTGACTATCACCAGACATTTGCTTCCAACGTATTTTAGAAATAAAATAACATTTAAAGGTGACCGATGATCCTGACACCAAGATGGGCGATCATTCGGCGTGTTTATGGGTATTAGAAGCCTTAACCGAGCCTGCATATTTCTTCACTAAACCGTTGTAGAGCAGCCTGGTGAAGTACGGTCTGAACCCCAAAATAAAAAAAAAGAATAAACATAAGGCGACGTGTCGATTCCCGGTAGGGACATCAAAAGCTTTTTTGTCGATGTCCCTACCGGGAATCGACAAAAAAAAAGTTTTTGGCGGTAGAGTACAATAACCCTGATGATAGAGTAGATGTCTCACAACCCAAAGGATAGAAGACTACGGCGATGATAGTTGGGATTGTTTTTTATCAGGGTTGCAAAAGTACTCGTTTCCTAGATAGATTTTTTCTTAGACAAAAAAAAAACATTTAAAGGCCGGTAATATACGTCTTCCGGGGTAGAATAGCCTTAGCTTTACGATATATGTATATATTTTTTGGAAAATATCAGTACTAAATTTATAAAACTCTAGTCCTAAAAAAAAAATATTAACTTGCCACTAGTTTCGATCACGGTAAAATTCATATGGGTTATATAGTGTGACACTTCATTAGGCAAAAAGAGAGCATTAAAATTGACAATAATGGTGTTTTGTGCAACAATTTAATGGTTCTGTTGGCAACACCAACACGCACGCGTGCGCAGGACAGGAAATAAAAAGGGACAAACAGACACGCGGCGTCGCGCGCGGCGCCAACAACGCCACTTCTCGACCGATTTCGCCTCCGAGGACGCGCGCACGCGCGCGTTATTTCCGTTAAACGCTCTTCTGTAGTTTTAAGTAAAATATTCTTTTATAGTTCACTGACTCGTTTCAATTACCAACACTGAGCCTATTTAGGTTCATTAGTATTTAAAGACACATTTAAAATTTAAAGAACGTGTCTGCAACTGACTTTATATCAGGTTGAGCTACAATTGTAACAACCGTATGGTCTGGATAGTTCGCCCTCAATACAAACTTGTATGTTACTTGTCTTGTATGTTATTTTTAAGTGCGGCGAGGTTTCTGGGTGCCTACTCGCCAATAATAGACCCAACTTCAAATAGATCTTGTTTCATTAAAGATTAAAAGCTCTATACTTTCATGCTATTAATTATTTATTACCGCTGTAAATTGCAATAACATTAAGAATTTAAGATGTTAATTTAAGTGTTAAGGACGTGGGCCGTCGCCTTAGAGAGCAAGGCTTTGACCCCCGCTCCGGGTCTTACTTAGTTCAGAGGTTGTCCGTGGCAATCCAGCGCGGTAACGCTGCTAGTGTCATGGGCACTTCTGGGGCAAGTTTTACACTGAGTGGGTTCTAGGTTAAGTAATTTTAAGTTAGCGTTATTTGACATAAATAAAGAATTTTAGTTTTTATAATTGAGGTGAAAATCATAACAATACGCGTTCAGCTGCTTTACTTAAGGTATTTATTATATAGGCCTTGTTGCAGAGAATGTGGAATAATACTACATAGAATGGCAACTCTCCGCTCCCCGCTAGCTAGGTTTACCTCACCCCCTTCGGTCTTACTTTAGTCTTCAATCGTATGGCGTCAGACGTCATACACACAGATGCGCGTGTACGATAACGTCAATGTGTAGTGTCTGTGTAAAACGAGGTGTTTTGTATGAAATGTTATCTCAGGATATTGCGTCTAAAACGGCTTCAAATGTGGCTCAGCTCACCCCATAAGGGTTTACGGTCATACGTTTACGTATGTATTTTCTAAATGTAACAAGTTCTCTCATTCACGTAATGGAAATTCCATTCTCTGTGACGGTATGCTTCTCTCAGCGGTGCCTTCTAACTAGACAGTTGATATTCCTGTACATATCAACACTTGCATAGCGTTCGTCGCAGATTGTGTTCAAGGAACGAGTGAAATTTCTATAGAATACCAGCGCTGAAAATTCTCTAGGGCATCCAGCTCATAGTCTAGATGCTCTTATGCACAATAATATAAATGTAAAACGCCTTAAATATTCAGAAAATGGCAACTAAGTTGTAATTACAACTTTATTCTGTTTTTGACGTGACTGATTATAGTTTTCCCCGGGAAATCACGTTGTGATTCCTAGTTTGGTTACGACATTACAGCCTGATCACCTGATTGTCCGAAAGTGAGACGATCCGTGCTTCGGAAGGCACGTTAAGCCGTTGGTCCCGGTTACAACTTACTGATGTAATTACGTAGTCGTTACATTAGTCATGTCAGGGCCTTTGGCGGTTCAATAGTAACCCTGACACCAGGATTGATGAGGTTGGCCACACGATAGAAGAAGAATAGTTACCGCAAATGGGGTAGTCAACTAATTGTAAAAACACAATTAAACCTTTGATAAAGTAATTTGTTTATTATTAACCCTTTAAGTCACTGGCAACAAAATTAACGTCAGAAAGCTGAGGTATTTAGTTCATCTTGCGATGGGTACATCTGACTACCCCCATTGGGATATAGTCGTGAGCTTATGTTATGTTGACCCCGCATTGTATTTTCTATACAATCGAAGCACAATATAGTTCTATCCACAGTAAATAAACGTGCATTTTCTGCTAGCCATCATTATTATGACCATTGCAAACAGAGCACGACACGATATTTGAACCATTTGGTTTATTGGTTTATATATCGCGTAGCTATGCAGTAGTCAGGTGCAGTAGTATATATATATTGACTATTGTATATATATATATATATATATATATATATATATATATATATATATATATATATATATATATATATATATATATATATATATATATATATATATATATATATATATATATATATATATAGATGAATATGAGCTACTGGCCGTGAAAAGTTAACAAGCATTCACTAGAAGCACACCCTGGACACTTCATACGAGTACATTGAGGTAAACCTAGCTCAGCCGCTGGTGAGTAGTGGAGTGCTGCCGTTCTATAGTGCGTAGTATTTTATTCTTTATTCTATGCTAGTAGCCAACATATAGTAAAAGGACGCGCGAGAAAAGGGTGGTATCTCAATAAACTTAAAAAATTGTATCCTCTTTCACAGAAATCAAGTTCCACAGCCATGGTTCAACGCTGCAAAGTTGAGGCATCGCCTGGGAATACTTCAATTGAAATCTTTCCAATCCCTTTCAACTTACACCAAGTTCGTTTTCCGTTACTTATCTACTGTCGAGATGGGATTAACCCACTTGAAAATTTCCCAAAACTCAACAATCTTACATCGCTGATAAATAAACTGTGTATTTATTCGATGATTTTATATAAGTCCTGTTTTCAGGGAGCGTTTGAATCAAGATCCGGAGGTCCTAGGATCGATTCCCGTTGAGGGCCGTCCCGTTATTTTGATAATTACTTTGTGAGACTGTGTAGTTTGGTTAGAATATTACGGTCTTCGTACTTCAGCTGGCTGTTGGTCCTGGCTACAATTTACTAGTAGGATAATAATAAAGTTTGGCAGTCTTTGGCTGACCCATAATAACTTTGACAACAGGGCTGGTGAAGTCGGTCAATGACTTCCCAATTCACAAGGCAGCAAACAGAGGAACCTCTGCGAGAAATGTAACCAATAATTTTATATAATTCCACATCGTATAATTAGTTCCTAGTTGGACGAGCTCGGTGGCGCAGCGGTAAACGCGCTCGGTCTGCGATTGTTGAAGTTAAGCAACTTTCGCAGAGGCCGGTCATAGGATGGGTGACCACAAAAAAAAAGTTTTCATCTCGAGCTCCTCCGTGCTACGGAAGGCACGTTAAGCCGTTGGTCCCGGCTGCATTAGCAGTCGTTAATAACCACCAATCCGCACTGGGCCCGCGTGGTGGTTTAAGGCCCGATCTCCCTATCCATCCATAGGGAAGGCCCGTGCCCCAGCAGTGGGGACGTTAATGGGCTGGTGATGATGATGATAATTAGTTCAGTGTTATGTTATATGATCTAAAACTACACAGCGTGACTTGTTATTAAGTTTAAGATCGTTGATTGGAAAATGTTCCTTTGATGTAATTATTATTACGAAATTACTTTTCTTTGTTCGTACACGTGGGTGTATTGTTGCTCAGTAGACAGAATGTAATGAAGGCAGAAGGAAATTAGTACTTAGTATTTACATATGTCTAAAAACGTATTGGTAATTGCCTTGGGTTACAATTAAACTGCTATAAAAACTGTTATAATTCAAATTCAAAAATATCTTCATCGGTAGGTAACTAACTTAAATGAACTTCTTAACAAAGTTCGAAAAGTCACATTGTTGTGATTTTTGTCAGCATAACCTCAATTTCATTTGTTTAATTGGGTATGATTTTTTTATATTTTGAAATAAAACGTTATGCTATTATAAAAAAACTAATTTGAGTATTTTTGCTTTTCATGTAAGTAGTTCTTATTTTTTTTTTAATTTAATAAAAATATCTCCTAAGGTAGGCTGAATGACGTTCATACTTTTACTTTTGTTTAGTTTGTATTAAAATTTTAATATTGACATTCTGTTAGGGTAATAGAAATCAAGCTATGAGCTGTCCATAAGAATACAAATAATATTTTGTTAATTTTTCATTTCTTTAATTAAGTTTGTCCCACTGCTGAGCAAAGGCCTCCCCCATATTCTTCCAAGTATCCCAGTGGGATCATATAGGCTAATAATAATAATAATTAAGTTTGTATAGTTTATGCTTCTAATAAAAATGACGGGCTTTGATCCTCATTATTATTGAAGTTATTTCATTAAGTTTGTTGACCGCACACTCGTAATACACCATACCCTAGTGATGACCATAGATTATATTTAATTTTATTTATTATAAATGGCATAGGCAACGACAATTTGGGTAAACAGATAACCTGTAGAGGTCACATGAAGGTCAAATGAATCTACGATTTTTGCTAAAATAAACAATGTCGGGCTGATCTGGGAGCTAAAAGTAAAAATATTTTTTTATCTATTTTTAGTACATATACATATATACACACATATGTATAAATAGGCCAATTCCAATGCTATTGGTTTATAGTGCAACATCCATAATATACGTATATATAACAAATAACTCTTGTCTATTCCCTCACAATTTACTCACAAGTGCCTCCGCAGAGAATTGTATCAGCATCGTTTTAGCTTTTATTTACTCACACAGTTTACCTTCTTATGATAGGAAAAGAAAACCCAGAATAATATTTGTATATTTGTAATGCGAAAATCTACAAAAAGATGCGGATATCGCTTACACTTCAGAGCATCAATAAAGAAGAAATCTTTGTAAACTTACTATATCAAACACAGACAGTAAACATGAAATTCTTTCCTATAAGTAAATATTATAAAATAAATACAATTTCACGACTATATTCCAAAAAGAAATACGCAGCGGTACCTACAGCCTTGACGAACTAAGTTTATTTTATGATTAAAATAAATGCTAAACCCGGACGAATAAAATAGGCATCTCGCTGATATGCCTCTTTAACGTGTGCTATTAACTTAATTCTCTCGGGTTATTGGCCAATATAAAATTTTGGGAGTGGTTATTAATTTTTTGCCTAAAATTGACGTATGTTTCATAAATTGTATGCCTGTCGATTCCCTTTTTGGCGGATTAGAACATGACAGGTATAACTTAAAATAAAATTAGATAGTGTCTACAGGAATTAGCACCAATATAAGTACTTAGTTTCTACTAGTAAGTCAGATAAAAGCTTCATGGAAATAACATTTGATTGAAGCGGCACCAGTGGTTATTCATGTCTGAGTCCGGACAGTGCCAACTCTTTTGCATTTCACTTTTTTATTCATGCGAGAACAATCCGATTCCTTTGTGCAATATGCTTTTTGCAGTCAAACATTTCATGTTCTGTAAATGTACGCAATTTCTCTGGGAACAGTCGCGTACAAAGCAAAACACGTAATTCTCCCACCTGGATACGTGATCGTCTCGAACGACGAAATAATATTTCCGCGTGCACAATAAAACGTGGTTGCGAAGATTCGAAAGCCACGTCCGCTTCCTACGCCCAACTTGAATGCGCAAGTAACAGACAGCCCTGTATTTCAGACGGTACATACTTTCTGCTACACCCACAGGTTAGCATCGAGCATTCATATTTCCGGCAACTTTATTGTGCAATGTAACTTTGTGAAAGCAATAGGTACCTTTCCTGGGAATATTCTCTTATCAAAGTTACTAGAATAAAAGTCTCATTATGTTTTATTACCATAAATAGATATACTTACTGGAATAGGATAAAAAATGTCTGGACTCGTGGCTTTAATGTGCGTATTAATAAACTAATCTCAGCTGAGACTGCCCGCCCTCAAGACTATGCTCAAGTCCCTCTATTTATATAAGAACTGTCACATTGGCATGATCTTGAGAGCACTCTCGAAGCTGAGATTAGTTTTTTAATACCACCCTTAGATTTTCTTTTCTTAGTACTTCTTTTCTAGCTCATAATTTCTCGTACCTTTTTCCTTGATCGGTTGGCTTAGCAGCTAAAGGAGCCACATAGAAGCAATTCATCTAAAAAGCAATATTGCTATTTGACATTTCTCGACATTGCGCACTTACATTTGTACGCAAATATCAAATTGCAATATTTATTTTTAGAGGAATTGCCTCTGTCTGATCTTTTTATCCCCCTGAAATAGATAGATAGATAAAATACTTTATTGAGCACAATGGACACAAAATACAGAGATAAGGACAACATATACAGAAAAGCACAACAGGCGGCGGCGGAAATATTATTTTGTCTGGTCATGTACTGAATAACTAAATCATGTCAAATAAGTAATATTGCTAGTTACTGTCTACGTACGTTTGTGATAAAATAAAAGTTTATAAGTAGTAAATCAAGTAAAAGAATGGTATCATACCTAACTGCAATAGTTCACAATTTCAGGCCCAACTGGGCACCCTCAGGCCTGTTGTCTTAAACGTTGTACCGGGTGTGAGCCTTCAGCGCTTCCCATTTGTCAGGTCAAGTAGTTAATGCCATCGGCGGAAAATCAACAATAAGTCACGTCAAAAAAAATCACAATTTCAGACATCGATTAATTAATGAACTATTTTAGATTGCATTTTACGTATCGAGATAATTAATTCTTTTCGAAGATTTCTCTACAGTCAGATATGGTCTATGTGAAGAAAACTGATAATGTTCCATGTTATTATGTCCTGGGGCGTCTCATATCCCTGAATAACGCAAGAACCCGGTATTATGTGTTTTAATTGTGATAATGTTAAAATTTTTTTTTCGTACAACTTTTTTGCTCTTCCAATGATAAACAAAATTGAGTATAAATATACGTTTATTGAAAAATCAGCCCTAATAATAACGACATGATGGTATGTATACCTAGAAAGCGACCGTATTTATGGATGCATGTCGTATTACCATTGTTTCTTGTCGCTTTTGTATTTTCATGATACGGAATGAAAGCAACACGGCATTTTTTTTGCACGTCACAACACAAAGAGGAAAGTAAGGGAATAATTATTTATCGATTACGACATGTGTGTCGCGGCGTTCAGAATCAAATTGCCGCTGGTTTTCGATAGGTTCTACCTAAAGAAAGAAATTCTAACATAATGCAGGGATTGCGAGATGGATGGATCTGTCCTGTCGCCGTATCATCATGGTATCCATCTTAGGACTTCTTATCAAAAGTGGCTGTAATTTCTCTACCACTTACTTGTGACTCTGCCCACCCCGTAGAAACTATAACTTGTGACTTTACGTATGTATTTTATGTAAAATTGGGCGTAGACCCTTTCTAGTAAAATACCAATTTAATAGTCGTTGGAGCTCCTGAAGACCCCACAGACTATTTTCGTTCTTTTCGTATTTCTCCTGCCTTTACAAACCTTGACCTCAAAATCTGGCCCACATTGATGTTGTCTTTTTATAACAAAGAATAAGCTCATAAATTACTGCACAAAATCGTTTAGACATGAGATTAGATACAAACATGCAGTAGCAGGGTTCTCACTGGCGCGCTTGTTGTTCAGGATAATCGGAAGGCGTACAGAGTGGAATTTGCAATAGGCCTGAGGGCGCCTGCTGGGCACGTAGCTCGGCTTAGAGATACAAACGGAGGTTCGGCATATAATACCCCTAGTGTAGTAGGAACTGTCTTATCTAAAGCTGCACAGAGAGTCGGGAAACTTGAATAAGCGGGTCGAAGCTACGGTTGCCTGCCACCCGTGCAAAGTATTTTTTTTTATTATTTAGCACAAGTCATCTTACTTTCACACTTTGTGATCAGCCTACAATATAAACTGCGGTATGTTCCCTCTGGGATTCCATTTCGGGACCTCCGAATCGTAAGCCCAACTCTCAACCACTGGGCAGAGGCGGTTCATCAATCCTATCATGTAAAACCTGACGTCACGTGAATCCACTTCTACAAGCCTCGTTTTTCTTTTTTAATTATGACTTATAGTATAGAACCTGCTTTGGACGGAAGGTAAGAGGGAAACCACTGCCCTATTTTTCCTTAAAAAAGTAGCATGGAGAATGCTACATCAACAAGAGTGTGGCTCTTAAACTAGTGTTGTGATGTGTATAGAACCTACTATTCTTATTCTTTATGCCTATTCAGGAGCCTTAACACTATTGTGACATAATCATCGTAGTGGTTTGTTTCGTAAAGATTAAGTTCTCGAATAAATGTTCATTAATGTGGATAGGCCGTGAACAAATCCAATTTGTTGAAAAGTATAAACATAGTCAATTGCTTCCTAATAGCAAATGTGCGTGCGTCAAATCGTGGCTTAATTTAAAGTTAATGTATGGGTTGTATATACCCACCCCCGGGCCTCGAGCAGACTCAGACTCGAGAGATCAGATATCTCGATAGTCGCCACCAGCCCAATAGAGTACAGGAGTGTTAAAATGGCCACATCCAAGCAATTCATCTTAAAAAGCAATATTGCTATTTGACATTTGTTTGCATTGCGCACTTACTTTTAGATGCGTAAATGTCAAATTGCAATATTGCTTTTTAGATGAATTGCTTCGATGCGGTGAATTATGTTCCAGGAACAATGGGCGAGATCCTAATGATTTTGAAGCGAAGACGTTGGCACCGTTTCTGTTGGCGTAAGTTCTAAGATGTCTTGATTTGCAACTGTTTATTTTGTCTGTCTACATTATGCAGTGCAAGATTCTAAATTCAAAATAAACAAGTCTAAATAGTATGTTCACAACTTATGAAACGCTCTTTATAAACAGGTAATAATAATAAGGAGCAATATTCTACCACTGTGCTACATTATAGCCAGCACACCTCGGACACTTCATATAAAACACCTCTTTATACACAGACACTACACATTGGCGTTACACGTTACACGCGCATCTGTATGTGTGCCGTCTGACGCCCATACGTCTGAAGACTAAAGTAAGCCCGAGGGGGTGAGGTAAACCTAGTTCAGCCGCTGGTGGGGAGCAGAGAGTTGGCGTTCTATACGTAGTATTATTCCTTCTTCTACGATTATTAGTTTCACGGAATAGTGGTTTAATAAATCAGTTATTAGAATTGTCTTACTTCCTTTAGAATGCAAACTCGAGCTATTTCATTCTTTGCTAACGAATAAAGAACAATCGGCATTTTCCTATATATAAGTAGTTTATTGTGCAATATTTCAATAAGCGTTCAGCTTACTGCGGGGGACAAAGCGATAGGCGAACAACAACTTTACAAGCCACTTGCATTTTTTGTAACCGCTTTCTAAGGCTATTCTACTAAATATAAACATTAATTTGCCAGTCCAAAGTTTAGCTGCTATTGGTGTTTGAAAATCAAAATAAAAAATATACATACATACATAAACATACATAAACTCACGCCCGCAATCCCCAATGGGGTGGGCAGAGCCACAAGTAATCAAAGACAACTTGCAGCCACTGTTGATACGAAGTCTAAAGATGGATATGATGAACCTTATGGTGATAAGGGATCAGCCTAAAAAAAATATGGTTATAATATTTAAAAATACTTAAGTAGTAGCTTTCTGTCCAAATATTTTCCTATTGTGTACAAATAAATCTGTTCATGAATGTCATAATATACTAACCCGTAGAAGTATTACTTTTGTTAGTAGTTTTATTGAAGGTATAATTCGTTGTATTCTATCGTTGGAGCATGAAGGTTGGATGTACGAAAGAAAATGATTGCGAGTTTCCGATCACGTAGCAGTAAGAGAGTTGATTCAGTATTGCTATTCGTTTTCATTTTCGCTATACGTAGAGTTTAAAACATTATTATAACTTTACAGTATTTATTAAGAACTTCTAAAGTCTTTCGTACACATTCCACTAATAGGACACTGGCAGGTAGAATTTATCGACTTTTATAGTTTTTTTTTTTACTGGGAATCGAATCATTAATATTTCCGAATATAAAATTTAAAATCGTGACTTCAATTTTATTTCTAGTAAACACTTCTGAATCGCAATTTAAACAGGATGTAATTGACATATAGACTGATGGAATCTTTTAAATATAGAATGAACCAGTCAGGCATTGGGTGTCGAATAAAGTTATCTGGTTGAATCGGATTAAAACGAACATGTGAGCTCGTTTATTTTAACGAACCCTGTCGCTACTGCACTGTTTGTGTCTTCAATGTAAATGTCTACGTCAACACTCAATAAAATGTTTTGTTTGAAAACTTAACAGGGAAATGGAATTTATAGTAACACTCTGAAACTAAAGGATCTAACGTTCGCCTTGCTCAGAAGGACATCATTCAATTCAAGTGACCTTATAAACCAGATAGATACTCTTGTTTGTTTAGGTACCAATCTCACAAAATAATTAAGATTCAAACATTTGTTATTATTCACATTTCCATTGCTTAGTTTAAAAAATTTCATTATATATTTGTGAGAAAATACATAAAAATGTATTTTATTATTATTATTTATAAATCTGGGACCAGAAAACAAACTAGATCCACTTTAGCTATGTTTTATCATGTCATGACCCGAACATAATAATGGTCCAATATGTTAGAAAGGACACAATTCCTCTGTCAGATTTTAGGATATGCCCGGGAAGATAAGCAGCTGAACGCGTTCTATGGTTTTTTATTCGTTCCCAGTCACGGAGTGAAATATAGGAGTGTAATCGAAATAAATTCTGTACTTACTTAAATCTTTATTTAAACATCTTATGCAAAAGACTTCTTCGACTTCTTAAGTTATAAGCACACCCTGGATACGTCATACAAACAACCTCGTTTTACACAGACACTACACATTGACATTATCATACACGCGCATCTGTGTGTGTGACGTCTGACGCCATACGATTCAAGCCTAAACTATGTTCGGGGGTGATGTAAACCTAGCTGAGACGCTGGTGGGGAGCGGAGAGTTGAGACTGAGGAATCGGTTTTGTGGGGTTTTTAATGTACCTATACTTTTTTGTAGCCTATAAAAATAAATAATTTACTTACTTACACATAGAAACAATTATATGGCACCCATATTATTTAACTATGATCCTATTAAGGCAGATACTTGGACAGTAAGTAGAAACATGGACAGAGTGAAATAAGGGACCATTTATGCGGCCGTCGGGATCTGTTGAATTTGCATAAATATTCGTTTATCGAGCTGAATCCGAGATTCAAGTTGAAACGTTGGTCTCTTGGTGGAAAAATCACTGTCTTTTTTAATACTTGACATTGATTGCCTTCAAATGAGATTCGCACCAACCAAATCCTCTGGTAGTTGCGGCTTCCGAATACATCCTGCTTAGGGACGATACTGAAAAGTATCAGCGTCCGAAGGACGTAATATACGATCCCGACGACGACCCGATTACTCTAGCCATAGAGGCGGCCAATCAGCTCGCGACACCAAACACTTCAGGACCCCGATACCGACCCCTCCGGCATGGTCGACGATTTCCCTCAATCAGCGCTTATCGCTGTCGGTCGATTAATTCTTTCAAATATTTTTCCTCTCAGAGGACGCCCGGAGCCGAGGTTCGCGCCCAACTTGGCACACTCTGACCTGTTGTCTTAAACGTTTTACTGGGTGAGAGCCTTCAGCGCTCCACATTTGTCCGGCCAAGTAGTTAATGCCATCTGCGGCAAATCTACAATAATTCACGTCAAAAAAAAATCAAATGAGATTGATAATGATTCTATAAAATGTAGTAAATGCACCTTATTGTTAAATAAATGAGGTGTTGATTTACGTTAAAGCTATCATCTTTGGATTGGTGGCCATTCAGCAACATTCGTATAACTTTGAGTTAAGTATACTGAAAATAATAATCCGTTTCTTTACAATGTGATACAAAGTTTAATATTTTATTTTAAGAAAAATATAAACCTTAGTTGAGCTTCAATGAAAAGCGGTAACCTCAACAGTAAGTAGTAGGTAAGCATACACGTGCCAATATATATTGAAGTAAACAGAAAACTTTAACGAAAGAAAATTCCATTATAGCCGGCAAGAAACACGTCGATGGCTTGGAGAATGGGAATAAAATGAAGCTTACCAGTGGCATTTATATACGATGGAAGTAAATGTAGCAAGTAACATTAGTTTGTTTGATTTCGTCTCTGGGTCACATTTTATATCTCTTTTTATTATTTTCCTCTCACCTGCTTTCTCTTCAGACAGACACCAGGATAAACAGATCTACAAGATAAAAGACAATAGTCTATGGCCGCTATTGGTATTGTAATATAACCGTTTGGCGTCAGGTTACCAGCCTATCGCTCATACCTTTAGATACTCGGTTTTACCAGATTGAAGTATTTATGTATGCTCATGTTCTGGGAACGGATTGTAATAAATTGTCTTACTGAGTGCTTCAAGACGGGTACGTACGTCGAGACAGAACCCGTAATAGATGGTGTAACACCTCAATAGCTTATCGGAGAGATTGGATGAATGGAGTTCGCTCAGTGAAAGGACCAAAAGGGTGTCTTTTGACTAGCAGTGGGATCTAATAGGTTAGATAAAACAAAGTATGTATGCTCGCAGTCATAGTGCCTACAATATATGTTGAAAAATGAAGATTTTAGTTACATCGTAACGAAAACTTTGAGGAATGATTCAGACCATGACTCTGAGTTGCTTTTTCAAATTCATCGTCTCCAAGTGATACCAAAATAGTTTCATACGAAAAGCCACGGGAGCTCTATGGTTCCTTCGCAATGAAAATCTGCACATTGATCTAGGTCTGCCAACCATTAAAGTTACCGACCCCGCCAGCGTGGTCGATGATTTCCCTCTTTCGGCGCTTACCGCTATCGACCCGCCAGGGTCGATTAATTTTTTCAAATACCTATGATACCCTAAGATGAACGCCCTGAGCCGAGGTTCGCGCCCAACTGGGTACCCTCAGGCCAAGTAGTTAATGTTATCTGCGGCAAATCTACAATAAGTCACGACAAAATAAAATAGTGAGGTGATATCAAGTAGAATTTTCCGTCGCAAAAGTTTGAAACTGAATCATGAATTTTGCGACGGAAAATTCCACTTGATAGCAACTTAGAATCATGGTCCGAATCATCCCCCTCAGTATTCGTTACGATGTTACTAACACCCTGTATAACCAATCTTGTTGGGAAAGATCCTCACACCATTTAAAAAAGTATAATTGATTGCCGCAGGTGGTCGAGCTTTCAATTCGTCGCGCTTGGCATCAAGCTCTAAGTATAGCAGCATTGTATAGTACTCTAGTGACTCGTCAGTTATTTGCTCCAGTTACTTACACCATGTGGAAACTTTAAAGCAAGCGTACTAACCAGGTCATACAATGTCCTAGTGACTAGTATTCAGTAAAGCTAGCGTAACCGAGAGAGCAGCTTCCAATAGGGAATACGCGAGTCAGATGCAATGTTAGCGACGTAATGTAGGTCATAAGTGCACTTACATTGTGATATTGTTATTCTAATCGTGATAATGATTGTTAATGGAATCGCAGCATCAATAAAATAATAGAATGCGTCCAGCTACTTCGTCACATCAGTACAGTTGAACAATGACCTTGAATGGATAGTGAAAAATTATTGGGTCTCAATCGAAGTGCGGTATGAGGTGGGACGCGAAAGCAACGCGTTACCATGACAACACAAGGAAGCTACCTGCGCGGACGACCGCCATGTTTGTTCAACTTATACGCCGCGGCAATGGCTATTACTTACGATTTATATGTTTGTACATATATGATTTTGTAACCTGCCTCTTGGACCATTATTCGGTGAGAATGAATAAAAAGGCAATTTTACCAGAGCAAATTGAAGTATGAAATGACGGAGACTTTTATTAATATTCTCTTATGATAAAATCAAATTACAAAAATACAATTTAACGTAGAATCTACTGGCTCTGAAGGATATTTACCTACCTTCTAATATCCGGGACAACAAAGCGTGAATAATAATTTGCAATAAGCTCTATCATAAAAAGTAATCTGCCTAAATTTATTCTAAATTCTGAAACAGAAACACAGGCTCCTCGGGTACAATAAATTAAAATGATTTACAACCCCGTCAAGGGCTTGTCTGGGTAAAAAAATGTTCTTTACTGTATGTGGCAACACAACGAATCGTGTAAACAGGTTTCGTAACAAAATAAGTATAATGAATAAAGTTTGAGGGAAACGGAATCGTTTTCGACGACTTTTTGCGAGTCAAATTTATTTTTAGGTTATGTAAGAAAAGTATTTCTTACATTTAGGTGCTAGGTTACAGGTTATGGGTTACAGGCAAGAGAAGTGTATCAGGATTGAAGCAAATGGAATTCCATAGTCTCTGCTTACTCCGGTGGGATACGGGCGTGAGTTTATGAATGTATGTAGGTGTTATCACGAATTCAGTAAGTTAGTTTCTTAAAATGTAAGAGAATATTTAATATTTGTGAAAACAGGTAAAACTGTAAACTAACAAATTATTTTAAGGGACGTTAGTCACTTCAGGTTTTTGTCGTTAAGGGGTGATTAGGTCTTCAGAAGAGACGGCTCATCTCGTAAGTATAGAAAATGTTTAAAATTATACAAAAACATTTTTGCTAAATTGCTTGAAATCAAATAAGGACGACGTAGATAAATGCCTTCGACAAAAAAGTACAAAAAGCTTAAAAAGGGAACTGGAAAAGGGAGGAGTTTTTGGTAGACATTTCATTAGGATTAGTACTTTAGTAGGTATTATGAGTACGATAAACGTATTTATAATAGTTGTATAAATCCGCATTGTGTTTTAACACTTTAAGACTAGATTATAATAAAATCACATCCATTACAGTTTAGGCCAAAACTAGACCACTTAGGGCGCTTACATGACAACGACAATTGGTTGACGACGTCATCGGTAAGACGCGGTCGTCGTCACTGGTCTGTAAGTTTTGTCCGGCCAAGTAGTTAATGCCATCTGCGGCAAATCTACAATAAGTCACGTCAAAAAAAAAAAAAAGCTGGTCTGTAAGCGCATTTACATTTCATTTAGCTTCATAAGTGTTCTGATTCATGAAATTATCCTATTTTACAGGACATCGGGTGATTCAGCCCGCAGTTTGTTCTGTCAGGGTCAGTCTCAAAAAGTGATTATTGTCAATGTCCCCACATCTATGTATATCAAGTATTTGGTCTGCCGAAAATCTTTTGGAAAAAATAACTTCGAAATGGGCATGCTAGTTTCGTTCCAAGTAAAAACTGAGGCTACTTTATACCTGTGCGCTGTTTATCAAAACTTACAAGTAAAATTTTTCACAAGTCTCAAGTCAAGTTTGTTAAATTTCTTGTAAACATTTTAACATTACAAGAATCTACACATTTCAATTACATATTACAAGTGTCATTATATATTTCAAAAGTATATTTTACAATCCCTGTATTTTTTTGATAAACGTAATTTACAACGTACTTGTAGTTTGTGAACGTGTAGACTTGTAAGTTTTGATAAACACGGCACTGGAATTAAGTAAGAGTGTTTGCTTTGAGGTTTTGTTACATTTTCGGAAGTGTGTGACCTAACTTGTATTGGGCTGGTTTTTCCATCGCGGATTGGAAGGTCAGACAGGCAGTGGCTTTTGTAAAAAAACCGGACGCTAACGAGGATGTCACTATAAGGCGATGAAATAAAGATCGAGAGCTGAACCGCTGTAACCTCTAGAACGCTGGGAAGAATATTTTAAATACTCAATTAGCCAAGGTGGGGATACGCGCCTCGAAAAGTAATCAAAACATTATCCAATACTTCAGCTAACAATATCGACATAATTATAACAAGCTAGGCGTCCTTCAAAGTTATCGTATCAATTTCGAGTTGTTCGACCCGCCATTATTTTACTCCTACAGGTGGAAACGTGGGTCACTTCAGCAAATTCATATAAATTGTAATGGTTTACGAGTTGGGGCTTGTAATGGGTCTTACCTTCGAATATAGTAGGATCCTACATGAGAAATTTACTGTTTCGTGAAATCTGTTTTGTCACCACCCGATGTTGAGACACAGTCAGACGACCAACTCCACTGCGCCCCAATTGTCTTAGCAAGTGAGGAGTCTTAGAGTTAGTGAATGCCTAACAAGAATACCTACTTATTCATTAAAAGGGTAGTAAAACATTCGGCAATTTTATAATTATCTACATAATTCCGACCTAAAACTATTACAAACTCACTGAACTGAAACTGTGGAGATTGACTGGGTAAAATACTGTGGATGCTGATATCCGCACACGGAAATTGCGCTGAATTGGTCATGTCATTAGAAGACCTGTGGAACACCCGTTCCGACGAGCTCTGACCTGGTGCGCGTGGAAAACACAGAAGGGGCGGCCCAAAGAGACCTGGCGACGACGCGGTTTGACCAGGAATTAAAAACCCTTGGCAAGTCATGGGAGCAAGCTACAAAGGTGGCAAAAGATCACGAGGAGTGGAAATCTGTTTTTCGAGCCTTACATCCCAACAGGGGATAAATGGATTAGAAGAAGAAGAAGACATACTTACAGAAACTCACATCGAAAGACAACTTGTAAGTAAGTAACCTTCATTGACTACCCTTAACCAACTTTTACGATTACTCGTGCAGTCATGAGCACTATACAACCATCATATACCCACTATACAACTATTTTGCTTTAACATATATTATTTGACATTTAGTGGGACTTTGGGTTCAATTTGTCAAATAAATTTAATGTGACATGGTATTAACATGACCGGGCGTGGCTTATTGTAGACTTTCCTTTGTCTGGATTGTCTGTTTGCCTAGACAAAACTTATTACGGTGAATATATTTTTATACTCGCGAGAGTATTCGGATGAAAAGCAGTTAAAATAAAGTAGGCTCGCTGAAGTGTTCGCCATCTTGATGCTATAAATTATTTGGACCCTCTGTCCCTGTTCTAAATGGGCGGTCACACATTCAATCGCGGCCTTATTCAATAAACGCTGCCTTTGACGCACTCGAGTGTTTTTACCTCCACTCCAAGATGTTACTGGTGGTACCTGAAATATGAAAAATACGTTAGTTACATTCTTTTACCGTGTGGGTTGTGAGGTGGATTACCAACCTCATCAACCCTGTTGTCAGGGTTACTATTGAGCCGCCAAAGGCCTCTGACTTGACTCATGTAATGACTACGTACTTAGAACAGTAAGTAATAACCGGGACCAACGGCTTAACGTGCTTTCCGAAGCACGGATCGTCTTACTTTCGGATAATCAGGTGATCAGCCTGTAACGTCCTAACCAAACTAGTTTCAGGATAGCACTCACTTAAGTACTTATAGATACTTATTACATACGAATTACGAATTACGAACCTCAACAACCCTGGGGTCAGGGTTACTACTGAGCCGCCAAAGGTCCCTGACATGGCTTCAGTCCTGTATCGACTACTTACTTACATCAGTAAGTAGTAACCGGGACCAACGGCTTAACGTGCCTTCCGAAGCACGGATCATCTTACTTTCGGACAATCAGGTGATCAGCCTGTAATGTCCTACCCAAACTAGGGACCATAAAGTAATTTTTGTGATATGTCCCCACCGGGAATCGAACACGACCTCCGGATCGTGAGCCCAACGCTCAACCACTGGTCCACGGAGGTCGTCTTACTACTTAAATTATTAGTGCTTATAAATATAAAAAAGTAGATACTTATTAGTGCAGTGATATGACAAGAGCTTGCTTATGCCATAGAGTAAAGAATAATACTACGTGCAGAACGGCAACTCTGCCCCACACGAGGGATTTTAGTAAGAAGATTATTAGGTATTTTTCTTATGTGTCCAAATTGTTAAGTGTTAAAAGGAAATCTGCCCTCTGTAAGGAAGTATTTCGGACTAATCGCGGAAACCAGAAATTAGTAAATACTAAAGCCTTAAACTGAATTTCAGTTTCTTTAATCAGTGTTTGTTACGTGTGTGTGTGAGCAAATTGAATTCTATAGTCCCTGCTTATCCCGGTGGGAAAAAGTCTAAATTGTGCTGACCCCACTATTATTTTTCAGTTTTTCCTTAGCCCGCTTTTCCCGTTATTTTTTTCCACGAGGTCCGCTTACCTAACCTGAAGATTTGACAGTCACGATTTTTTTACAGAAACGACTGCCTGTCTGACCTTCCTTTCAACCCGAAACATAAGTTCCAAACATGAGTTCGAAAACAAATTGGAAAATCACTTATTTAGGCCCGTACTGGATTTGAACCAGCGACCTCTCAATACCAGTTTTTTTCTTTGGTACGACGTTTTTTTTGACGTGACTTAATGTAGATTTGCCACAGATGGCATTAACTACTTGGCCGGACAAATGGGGAACGCTGAAGGCTCTCACCCGGTACACCGTTTAAGACAACAGGCCTGAGGGTGCCCAGTTAGGTGCGAACCTCGGCTTAGGGTGTCGTCTGAGAGGAAAAATATTTGAAAGAATTAATCGATGATTGAGGGAAATCCACGCCGGCGGGGTCGGTATCGGGGAAGGCTACGACGGCTCATATAAGTCACGGTAGAAAACTCCTAACAACAGTAAAAATACTTAGCAAAAAGCGGCCTATTAGACACAAAGCTCTATTTCTCAAGGACGTGTTCGACCACATTTCATGACAGCGCGGTATTCGCGTGACCCGCTCATTAATTTAAGATGCCATGCCCCTAAAAATTGACCCCAGTCATGTTAGCTTAGCCTAGTAACCACCTACACCTATGGCGATGACGAACCGCTATTTATAGAATAGTATGACGTGATAAGGTGAGCCGTCTTTGCATTGTCCTTTTAAAAGGTCTGTGTTATAGTTTTCGTCCGTTTCCTTACGTGTAGAGTTTTGTGGATAGTTTTATTTCTAACTAGCTTTTGCCCGCGACTTCGTCCGCGTGGCGTGTTATATAAGAGAGAGATCTTTGTGTGTGTGGGAGTGCATACTTATGCAGTTTAGATTTTGTCATACAATTTTTTCCTAATAACTCCCATTTTTCAAAATACAGCCAAAAATAAACTTTATATTTACTAAGGTATGCATGCATGCTAGATTGAATTAATTGATTGAATTGATTTTTTTTAATTGATTGTTCATTGAGTTTTAATTTTAATACACACTTCCTCTCTTCCCTTCAACGTTGCTGTGCCCTACAGGGTCCATGTTTTAGTTCCTATGCCTATGTAACACCCCATTGTACTACATGGAATGCAATAAATAATTTAATTGAATTGAAAACATCTATCTTACGCGGTTTCGATTTTTTCATACAAATGTTTTTTTCCCGCTAACTCCCGTTTCCGTGGGAATTTTGCAATATCCTGTTGCAACTAAGCTTTAAGTTAACTAAGGTACCTGCATGCCAAATTTCAAGCGTCTAACTTAAGCGGTTTAGATTTTTCATACAAAAGGATTTTCCCGCTAATTTATGTTCCCGTGGAAATTCCGGGAATTCCTTTCTTAGTGCACCTCTACGGTACCTAAGCTATGTCCCTTCCAAATTTCAAATGCCTACGTTTAGCCGTTCAGGCTATGCGTTGATATGTCAGTCACTGAGTCAGTCAGTTTCTCCTTTTATTTAGATTTGATTTTTTCATACAAATGTTTTTTCCCGCTAACTACCGTTCCCGTGGGAATTTTGTAATATCCTGTTGCAACTAAGCTTTAAGTTTACTAAAGTACCTGAATGCCAAATTTCAAACGTCTAACTTGAGTGGTTTAGATTTTTCATACAAAAGGATTTTCCCGCTAATTCCCGTTCCCATGGGAATTTCGGGAATTCCTTTCTTAGTGCACCTCTACGGTATCTAAGGTACCTGCGAGCCAAATTTCAAACATCTAACTTGAATGGTTTAGATTTTTCATACAAAAGGATTTTCCCGTTTATTCCCGTTCCCGTGGGAATTTCGGGAATTCCTTTCTTAGTGCACCTCCACGGTACCTAAGGTACCTGCATGACAAATTTCAAACGTCTAACTTGAGTGGTATAGATTTTCATACAAAAGGATTTTCCCGCTAATTGCCGTTCTCGTGGGAATTTCGGGAGTTCCTGTCTTAGTGTACCTCTACGGTATCTAAGGTACCTGCGTGCCAAATTTCAAACGTCTAACTTGAGTGGTTTAGATTTTTCATACAAAAGGATTTTCCCGCTAATTTCCGTTCCCGTGGGAATTTCGGGAATTCCTTTCTTAGTGTACCTCTACGGTATCTAAGGTACCTGCATGCCAAATTTCAAACGTCTAACTTGAGTGGTTTAGATTTTTCATACAAAAGGATTTTCCCGCTAATTCCCGTTCCCGTAAGGAATTCCTTTCTTAATGCACCTCCTCGGTACCTAAGGTACCTGCATGCCAAATTTCAAACGTCTAACTTGAGTGGTTTAGATTTTTCATACAAAAGGATTTCCCTTCACTACTCTGCTCCTATTGATTGTAGCGTGATGAAAAGTATACTATAACCTGTCCAGGAGTGTGAAGAATAATTGTACCAAGTTTCATTAAAATCCGTCCAGTAGTTTTTGTTTCTATAAGGAACATACAGACAGACAGACAGACAGACAGACAGACAGACAGACAAAAATTTTACTGATTGCATTTTTGGCATCAGTATCGACCACTTATCACCCCCTGATAGTTATTTTGAAAAAATATTTAATGTACAGAATTGACCTCTCTACAGATTTATTATAAGTATAGATAATACATAACAATAGGGTAGGAACTCATTTTTCATTTTGATTTATTTACGTATTTATAAGTAGGTACCCGTGTTTTGTTTTCGTTCGACCACGTTTATTAGTGACGTCAGCGTTTTTTATAACACAGAAATAGAAATATGAATAAACCTATTTTTCTTAAAAAAACATAACATAACATCACGCCTCTATGCCCGCAGGGGCAAAATATACTTCTTGTAGATAACATGATTATAGTACAATTCCTGCCTAAGCTTACATTTCTGTTTCTAGTTTAAAGTTCCGTGTTTAGTTTTTAAAAGTTCACTTTACTGACTCCTTTGGAAGCTCATTAACCTGAAATACCTTCGGGAATACGGTACATTGCACCAGATTGTTTCAATGCGGATTGGTCAATTTAGTCATTGGCGAAGATATTTTTCTTTTTTTGCCTCTTCTTTTTCTTCTAATCCCTTGATGTACGGCTCGAATAACAGATTTCCACTGCTTGCGACCATTTGCAGCCTCTGTAGCTCGCTCCTATGACATGCCAAGAGTTTACAACTCTCGGTCAACCGAGCATCGGCGTTTTTTGGCTCTACGTATACTACATAAAATATTCCATATATGGAAACGATAATACCTACAATTATAGCAAGCATATCAAGAGTAAGCTTTAGGTAATTCATTATTGACAGCCTTCGTGTTCTAGTGGTTAGAGCGTTAGGCTCACGATCTGGAGGTCCGAGTTCGATTCCCGATGGGGACATTGCCGAAATCACTTTGTGAGACTGTCCTTTGTTTGGTAAGGACTTTTCAGGCTTGAATCACCTGATTGTCCGAAAAAGTAAGATGATTCCGTGCTTCGGAGGGCACGTTACGCCATTGGTCCCGGCTATTAGCCGTAAAAACACCTCCACCAACCCGCAATGGAGCAACGTGGTGGAGTATGCTCCATACCCCTTCCGGTTGATTGAGGGGAGGCCTGTGCCCAGCAGTGGGACGTATATAGGCAGTTTATTATTATTATAAGATTATGCCTAATTCCCCTTACCATAGGATTCCATATATCTGTCATATTACAAATGACAGTTACAAATCGTAGGTATAACTTCATCGTACCGTAAGTTGCAACTAGTGGTTACTTGTGACCAGTCGTAGAAAAGAAACAACGAACAACATTCTCTTGAAGAATCATTCTCTACCTAACTCTATTTTTTATATTAATTAAAAATAGATACAAGATATGATGAGGAGCTCGGTGGCGCAGCGGTTAACGCGCTCGGTCTGCGATTGTTGAAGTAAAGCAACTTTCGCAAAAGCCGGTCATTGGATGGGTGACCACAAAAAAAAAAGTTTTCATCTCGAGCTCCTCCGTGCTTCGGAAGGCACGTTAAGCCGTTGGTCCCGGCTGCATTAGCAGTCGTTAATAACCATCAATCCGCACTGGGCCCGCGTGGTGGTTTAAGGCCCGATCTCCCTATCCATCCATAGGGAAGGCCCGTGCCCCAGCAGTGGGGACGTTAATGGGCTGATGATGATGATGAGATACAAGATAACTCTTATAAACAAACATAATATAACATAAACATACTATATAGGTCCCACTGCTGGGCACAGGCCTCCCCTCAATCAACCGGAGGGGGTATGGAGCATACTCCACCACGCTGCTCTACGGCGCGTTGGTGGAGGTGTTTTTTTACGGCTAATAACCGGGACCAACGGCATACAAAAACATGCTAAAACTTCACAGCTGCGCAACTACCCATACTTTCAACAGTTTCAACCTTACCTTAATACAAGTATAGTAAATTCCGCCTTAGTGGCAGCATTATAACCACGCGATGATAGTAGCGACGCATACAAACTGTGGGTGTGCAAATTTCCTGTCTCATTTAATGGGCGCCACCTTAATTCATGGTCTCACAAAACCACAGCAGGTGACATAATGAATATTGCGAGTACTATGAAAGGACCGCCTTAGACATACTCTGGACGTAAAAGGTGTAGGTTAAATCTTTTTGGAAACTATATTGTTGGTTGGAAAAAACAGGTGCAAGAAACAAACAAGAAACAAGAAACATTTATTGAGAAGCTGTGTAGGTACATACATGCAGGTGTCAAACATTATAAAATTGTCTCAACAGCATGTCCATGTCGGACGTACAATATTACAAATAATGTCAGTATTGAGCATCAAGGAATTAAGTAAGTACCTAATAATTTGTCACATTATAAACATTTGTCAATTTTAAATATCATTGTTGTTGAAAATATTCATTCAAGTCATAAAATTCCATATCAACTAGCCAATTTTTTAGACGTAATAAAAGCAAGCAAGGTTAGTTAGGTGCAAGTATTTACCCGAGTGATTTATTCAGGGTGAATTCGTACGTTAGTTTTTATGACATGCTTTTCTTTAGAATTTGAAAATGATTTATTGTATGAAAACGGGATCTTAATGACCAGGTTGTCCAACGGTCTTTACATGATAGAAGCTTACGACTCCACTATATTGAGAGGTACATCCATCGCAAGATAAATTGAGTAAGTACCTATCCACGCTTAAGATTTCTGATAGAATAAGGAGTTAGATGGTGAACCGTAGTGAAGCCGTCTACATATTTTAAAAATGTAAAATATTTTTAATTTTTAAATAACACACAAACGACTTATCAAAGATTAAAAACATTATTTTATCCTTTTAAAAAAATTTGAATTATTATTTTATATCCAAACAAAGATGAATTATTATTTTATATTTGAATTATTTCTTATATTGTTTTTCTTTGTACCAAACTGTTGTATAATTAAAGTATTCATATAGGTATATAAAGGCTTCTTCCCTTAGTATGTTAACAAAATAAGGAATTGGCAGTTAACTCTAGAGAGAGGATATTAAATCTGTATTTTTCTCAGGAAAATCCGCAGATAAAGCGCTATGTCGGTTATTACTAGTTTAGCCTGTCAAAATTTTCAAAGGAGATATTTTCCTTGTCATGAATACAAAAATATTTTCTGCCATCAACATATCAAATACAGATTTCTTTGTTATCTGAATCATAGTGATTTATAAGATTAAAGGATAAAAAATGTTTGATATAAGTATTCGAAAATCATTAAGGGCGCACGACAATCACGTTGAGGACGTGATTATAAAAATGAAAAAAAAAGAAGTTATATTGGATTTGAGAACTTATAATATCACGAACTTTTCTGAATTGATTGTAGTAGAGTAACCTCATAATCCAGGGGAAAATCTAAGGACGGAGTAGTTCAGGTAGGTAAAGACATTTTTTGGCTTAAGAATCTAAATGAATGGTATAGATTGGGCACTAGATCCCTGTTTTATGCTGCTGTGGAAAATGTAATGGTCGCCAAACTCCGGTAGGACACGGCAATGAAAGAAGAAGAAGGAGTAACATGATGGAGTATAGATAATGGTATCACTTTATCTTAGTGGCGATGAAAACCC
Organism: Pectinophora gossypiella; assembly: GCF_024362695.1. Lineage (NCBI taxonomy): Eukaryota > Metazoa > Arthropoda > Insecta > Lepidoptera > Gelechiidae > Pectinophora > Pectinophora gossypiella. The sequence continues at coordinate 10,933,914 of NC_065410.1, forward strand.
TATGTCCTGTGGTAGGATATAATATATGTAAGTGATCTACGACAGAACACGATATGTGTCCGAAATATGTTCTAAAACATATTTATCGAAATGAGTACCTTTTTCGTTTTTGGAAGTCGGTTAGAAATGTTTATGAACTGTTATTTTCTCGTATTATCTACCTAGGTATAGGTGGATACGTATTCGTCATTAAATCGTTTAATAATTAAATCCTCTTTGCATGTTTATGAGCTCACGGTAGTTTCAGTTGTTCGTTTCAGTTTACTTTAAACTTTATAATCGTTTTGCAGAATTTATAATTTAAGACATTAAAATCAACAAAATACTCAGAAGTTAATACTGGCGTATTCTTATTGACTTATATATACATACATACATAAACTCACGCCCGTAATCCCTAACGGGGTGGGCAGAGCCACAAGTAATTAAGACAACTTGCAGCCACTGTTGATACGATGTCGTAAGCTGGATATGATGAACCTTATGGTGATAAGGGATCAGCCTATCGCCCATAACATTAGTCCATCATGTTAGAGGACACAATCCCTCTGTCGGTTTTTACGATATGCCCGGGAAGACAAGCAGCTGAACGTTTTCTATGTTTTTTATTTGCTCCCAGAACATCATAGAAGCATTGACTTATATATACTTAAATAAACTTTATTATTATTGTATGTCTTTTTCATATCTCGGGCCTATGGAGGCCCGGACTTTTGGAAGGCGTGCGTGGGGCCGAAGCCAACACGTAGAGGCCCCTTAAGACAGTTTAATCTAAATGTGGTGTGACACCAACCGGCGATTATCCCTGTATGCACTATGGGAGTGCACCCAAAGACAATCCCCGGTTCGTGTAGGACTATTGCAGATTATGGGAACAAAGGGAACTGGGCTATGGGGACTATGGCGCCTGCTCGACCAATGTTGGTAAACATGGATAAATGAGCAGGCGGTGACTCGCCACTCACTGGATGGGCCACCTATCTAGCCGGACAACAAGGGCCGGACTTACAAATAATTAGATTACAAAAACAAGAACGAGATTACAAGTATTAATGTATGTATCTGTAGTAATAATAATAATCTTTATTGCACAAAAAAAAGTAGTAGTAGTATATTCTGATAGGTATTGTAGTAGGACTTGTTAATATTAATTAAACACTAATAAGAAGGAAGCACTGGGTTTATTTTAATATAACAATCAGTTGTCACAACATGAAATTCAAATTCAAATATTTCAATTCAAACTTTCATCCATAAATTGTTAGTAGTAGAATACTCAGCCTAAGATTAGTATAAAATAATAATTAAATTTACATTACAAATTAAATTTACAATAAAAACTAAAAACTAGTGTAACTATATGGATAGGTGCGTCTGAACACTTACCCACCTCCGTACGAGGGGAGAGTCCCACCGGTCTGTAAACACATTCAGGATGCCATTGGAGGAGGAGCGCAAGCGCGCCGTCATGGAAGCGCATCTCTTTCGAATGATCGCGGCGAACCCATCAACGCACGCTTCCGCGAACATCCCAGACGCGCTACAACGCCTCAGCAACCCCAAAAGCACCCTGAATGCATTATTGTACTGAACGCGAAGATCGCTGTATGCCCGCTGAAATAGGCTTCCTCCCGCTATATCTTAAGTGTTAAAGTTTTTTAGAAACGTCTGTAGTGTTTTCGCGCGCATTATAGGTTAACCTTTTTATATCCTTGTTATGTTACTCAATGACAGCTGTCAAAATAACCGTCTGTACCACTTGCGTTTCGGTTTTCTATATGTTGCGTTTGGTTACACTACACTACATCATACCCCTTTCCAAAAAACAAACAATAAAAAAAAAACTTAACAAAGTAAATTGTTTACATCCCAAAATTAAGTTATTACACTAATAAATTACGACTTAAACATAAAGTACAATCCAATTAAACACGAACACTGTAAAGTAAGAACTGCACACCCATTCATTTTTGAATCATCAGATTACTGAGGTCGAATATGAAAAGAAGTTCTTCTGTATAAATACTGTGTATCTACTCAGCCTGTATCCACCCCCTGTTGGGTATAGGCCTCCTATCTTTCACGCCATGCTTTCCAGTCCTGTGGAAGTCTCATCCATTGCTTTCCGGCGGCATTCATTGACCTCCGGTTTGCCTCGATATCGCATAGCACCCTTGACCAAGTAATATCACCTAGTCGCCCAAGTCGAACTCACTTGCACGCGGTGCACCTTTCTAAACACCATGAGGGTCTGAAGAAACACTCACCTAGACGCACTGGCCAGCGAGGTGTTTTATGGTCGAATTTATAATATTAAAAAAATAAAGGCGTTATGTACGGCAGCCCCATATTTTGCCTAACATGTAGAGTTTGTGAACTTATAGTTTATATAATTAGGACGTGTAGAGTTAGAAACTTGGCGCTACATGAGATCTGATGACTTTTTGACATTGTGATCGATATGATCTCGTCTTGGCAACATTTTTACATGAAAATGTTTTTTTTTTGCGTACTTAATAATATCTTACACAGTAGTTGCTAAACCGACCAAAGATACCTTTGCGTAACTTCTGAACTTTAATAGCTGTGTTGGGCATAATTTAGCTTAACCTTTGCTAAGACTGTATAATACGTATAATCATAATTAACTAATTTCCCTAAGTTCCCCTACTGACTCAAGGCCGGTGCGGTGTCATCAAATAAAGGGTGCGGTGTGTACTTTACAACTTCTACCCCTTCCCTTCATAAACGTTTCTACTCGTCTGCTAAGTAAAACATATACACGGTGTTAGTAACATCGTAACGAAAACTTTGAGAGATGATTACACCATGATTCTGAGTTGATATCAAGAGGAATCCTCCGTTGCAAAATACAATTAATTCTTTTTTTTTGTCCGCGTATAACGAGGTTTTTTGTATGAAGTGTTCGAGGTTTGCAAGATGCCCACAAGTCTGAGTTTTGCATAAAATTCAAACTACTAATAATGATAATGTAGTTATGACAATAAGATACCTACTTTCAGTTAGAAACAGTAAAACGCAAACGTATTTGTAATCAAAATTAATTAGTTCCTGATTCCGCTTTTTTACAGAAAACAAAACATTTTCCCGCCACGACGCATGGTTCGTTTATGCATAATGATAATGTATGCGCACGACGCGACGGTTCGTTGAAGGTTGTGACTTTGCTATGATTAAACCCACAGTAATACACATTAGGGTGAGGTCACACGGGCTTTGCCGGTCCGCTGCGTTATTGCAATACTGTGATGCCAACGTAATGAGTGCCACGTACGACAACGCGTGGTGCCGCATGTTGTTGGGATGTACATGGAACTGATAGAAAACGGCGTAAAATAAATACGACATCTTAAAAAGAAAGTCTCTACCAACCCTTAGTAGCGTGGTGAAATATATGCTAAATACCCCCTTTGGTTTATTGAGGGAAGACCTGTACCCAGAAATGGGACGTATATAGGCTTTTTTGTTGTATTATCGCTTTATTTTGAACCGGCGTGCGTGTATGAAACGATTGTTAAATGTGGAGGAAGCAAATGTGTCAGGACTGAAGCAAATCGAATTCCATAGTCTCTGTTTACCCCGGTGGGAAATAAGAGTGAGTTTATGTATATAATGAGTACTTATGTATTATCGTAAAAAATGCAATTCTCATAAAATAAGGCGTCGCAACGCAACGGACCACGGCGTATCGTGTAGTCTCACTCTTATACGGCGGGGTCCCTGCATAGTACAAGATAAACATAAATTCTTTACCACTTTAAATGAGCTTGCGGTAACTGATTAAAATCCTCTTCGCGTTTTCGTAGTAAAGTACAATTTAATATCAACTTTAAGACTAATCCTTTCCAGACTGTATAGTTGTTGGTGTTTTCAATCCAGAGGAATGTATTTGACAATACACTACACTGGGTAATAAATAATTTAATAAAGTATTATATTACTTTATTGCCACCACAATAAGGCTATTCAAAGATCGAATTACTCAGTACCAGAACAAACTGGCCCAGAGTTTAAGTGAGAATCCTACATGAGACGCCTCAAAAGGACACACACATAGGATAATATCTGAAATATATAAATATAATATAAACACTTTAATCTTCTTCTATCGTGTGGGTTGTGAGGTGAATTACCAACCTCATCAACCTTGGTGTCAGGGTTATAGGGTTATTATTGAGCCGCCAAAGGCCCCTGACATGGCTCATGTAACGACTACCTACTTACATCAGTAAGTAGTAACCGGGACGAACGGCTTAAAGTGCTTGCTGAAGCACGGATCATCTTACTTTTAGGAGAATCATGTGATCAGTCTGTAATGTCCTAACCAAACTAGGGATCACAAAGTGTTTTTTTGTGATATGTCTCCACCGAACCCAGGACCTCCGGATCGTGAGCCCAACGCTCAACCACTGGACCACGGAGGTCGTAACACTGTAATGAAGTCAGCCCACTAATGAGGGGTATCCTAAACGCCACTGTGTGTGTGTTCGACCAATAACTGTACCACGTCTATCCACGTAGATAGCAGCCGCTGCGTCTATTGGTTGAAACTTTAGATATACTTCGCGCCGCGCGCGAGGCGACAGCCGTGCAGAGTCTGCTGCATAGAGAAAAAAAATAATTTATAATTATTTTTTACAAAATTGACTTACATAGTCAGCGCTTTTTGAACGTCAAAAAGAAGAACATGTGATATATTGATGTGTAACAATGGATACATAAATACTGACAGTGATAAAGGCTGTGACGTCATTATGGTTACATCGGTAAACTTGCTATGATTCACTATGTAGTAGTGAGTAGTCCAATAAAAAAAAACATTGATTTTCGTAGAGAGGTATTAGATTAGATTATTAGAGAGGTTACTACTGCACTACTATATTGTGAATCATAGCAAGCTTACCGATGCAACCAAAATGACGTCACAGCCTTTGTGTAGGTATATTGTATCCGTTCAACTATTGTCTCTATCTCCTCTGACATTCGCAACTCATATGTGATGTACGAGAATTTCATGCCGTAAATCACTAGGGGAAAAAGTTGCATATAAATCCATTCTTTTTGCTTTGATTTGGTGGATGGTAAAATGTATTGATAGGCTTTTAGTAAATAAAATACGGGTTTTTGGATGGTGTTAGATAAATATTCATGTATTAGCTCGGTTCGGAATCTAAACCACTCATGTTTGGATCATACATAATTTGATATCACGGGATTGGCAGGACTTGTGTACGGTTCATGTTAATAGAAAGAAAGAAAGAAACATTTATTACTTCCGGACACCACAGACACAGACAGACAGGTACATTACATTTAACACAGGACAGAAACTACAGGGAAATCAAAAAGTACACAGAAAAAAAAACATAACAAAAAGAAAAACAAACCAAAATCATAAAAACAACTGGAGGACATTTTTTGATTTATATTTTTTTTATTCTTATTTTAAATTTTGTTTATAATAATGTGTGTGTTGTTACAATTGTAGTTGAATGGAATGTATAAAGTGAATGTTAATGTAAATGTTACCTAAGAGACATGGAATTACGTGCCAAAAACAACACAGCAAAGGTCAAAACAGAGATATACTACTTGGACCCGGTATTATGTAGATATATTTTACTGCGTATTTGTTCCTTACCCAGACACAGCGTCGCCGACTTGACCTGAACTATTTGGCTGCTTTTCAGACATACACCATTCATCCTAAGTGATGTAGGTCAACAATATACCTACTGGATTTGTAAGGTTAATACTGTTGCCAAGCAAAATTACTATTACGTTATGCAGTTAATGTCATAATAATATTTTATATAAATTAGACTATACAAAATGTTCACAAAAGTTTTGAAGAATAAAAAGAAAATAAGTATTTATTAGAATGCTATCTAAACTACATACAAAGTAAATAATAAGTACACATCAATATTACTTACAGGGTGTAGTGACATCTTAACGAATACTTTAGGGGATGATTCAGGCAAAATTTTTGTCGCAAAAGCTCTCAAAATTTTAATGAATTTTCCACAGGAAAATCCATTTGATATCAATCAACTCAGAATCATGGTCTGAATTATCCCTCAAAGTTTTCGTTACGATGTCAGGTACCTTGTATAGGTAACACAAGCATGTACAATAATACAAATTGTGTACAATGATTTAAAAAAAAATTAACTACTGCTTTATCATCCTCGAGAGATTCTGTATGTTTTTTTTTTGTATATTTAATTTTGGAAAGCTGTATTCAATATTAAAAACCGTATAGTTTGCTAATATTAAATATTGTTTATTAAGTACAGCCCAGAATGATTCATTACTTACAGGAAAGCTACTGCCTATTTGTACAGAAATAAATTACACAAAGAAAACAAAAATAAAATTAAATCAAACCAAAAATACAAATAACAAATGACTTAATATTATTCTGTCTTTAGAAAATATTTATTTTATTATTAATAATTATTTTATTATTTTATTTTGTTAGTCTTCAGAATATCAAATAAAATTATATATAGGTAAGCCGTCTTTAAACCAACAGTAGGTAAGTATTTGAAAAACACGTAAGGGACAGAATTCTTTTTGTTCTCCTCTTTGTTTGTGATGCTCGTGAGGACAAAAAGGGTTAAGGGATTATTTTATTATGTTTTATGTCCTCACTTGCGTACGAGGGTGAACGTTGAACCTTGTATTTTTTTCCCCAGATAAATGTTACAGGCAGTTATAAAAACCTCTATATTTTTTTTCGTCACAATAACAATTTATTTTGAAATATATTTATCAATTGTCCACCTGAAAATGTTATACAATGCAGGTATTCTTCTTCTTCCCTCGTGTAGATTGTGAGATCAATGACCGACCTGATCAACTCTGGTGTCAGGGTTGCTATTGAGCCGCTAGAGGTCCCTGGCATGGCGCTAGCAACGACTACATACGCCGGGACCGACAAGAAAATAGGTATATTTCTCTGAAATTCTTCCGATTAGTGATGTTTAGAACATAACCGTAGGCGTATGCCAATCTGTCCTAAGAGTTGGCTTACCACGGCATACGACCACGGCTATCACCTAAACATCACTGTTCGGAATAATTTCAGAGAAATAAACCTATTTTCTAGTTTCATACTTTTTAGAGAGAGATTTTTCCGTAGTCAGGTTTTAGTTTTTAAACTTATATTTTGTTAAAATTATTGTTTATCTATTGTTATCGAAAATCTCGGCCTTAGGAGGTTGACGTGCACTCTAAAGAACGGATCATCTTACTTTCCGATAATCGAGTGATCAGCCTGCAATGTCCTAATCAAACTAGGGATTACAAAGAGATTGTTTAAATCACAGGACGGACGTAATGAACCTTGTGAAGGCAGGTTACCAGCCCATTGCTCACACATACATACATACTGTATGGGACATACCTAATAGTCTACCATTTATGGTCATTCACATCTCTAGCGCGAGCAAGCCAACGCGTCTCAATGTTTGGATCTTGTAATTTAATTTAATATCCTATATCCGCTGGATGCGGGCAGCGCAGGACCGATCGTCGTGGAGATCCTTGGGGGAGGCCTATGCCCAGCAGTGGGCGTCATACGGCTGATGATGATGATCCTAAGTAATACAGTTCATTCAATTGTTTGTGTGGGGTTTTATTGAAATTACTAACGCTCCCTACACATACATAAACTCATTTCCCATCAGGGTAAGCAGAGACTATGGAATTCCTTTTGTGTCGATCCTGACACACTTGTCTTGCTTCCTCCACATTCATCAATCGTTTCATACACGCCCGCCGGTTCAGAGTAGATCGTACTGAACCATTTCTAAGGGCATCTCTAATTTGGTCAATGTACGTCCTTCTCCATTGCTCTTATAATACACATATATACATAAACTCACGCCCGTAATCCCAAATGGGGTGAGCAGAGCCACAAGTAATCGCTCTATTCATTGCTCTTATAATATTATTATTATATTTATATAACATAACAAATACCCAGGATTAAAAGCAGCGTCTATGTTTTTAGTGTGAAGTAAGAAGCCATTACCCACTTTTAATACCCCAAACATGCAGAACACGTAACTGAAAAAAAAACATGAAAAAATCCCACAAAGTTTTTACCGACTCACTTTCACTCCCATAGGTAAATTAATTAAAAAAGTTGCTTGAAACACTTTTAATGTGGTTTTCCCTGGTTTCCATCTGAAGTTTGTTGGTCGTATTGAAGTTAAACCATCTGTTTTCGAGACACGTCTAGTTGATCAAATGGGTATTTTAGGACAAGTCCTGTGCATATTAATTAAGTAATTTGCATAATCTTCAGTTTGTGGAGGCACTTGGGCCGCTAGCCGGTACGTTTAAATTTGTGACGTGAAAACTGCGTATAATTTCCAAGCCTACATTTTGCGGGATGAATATATGGAAATGATGTTGTTTGATGCTATGCTATTATGTTAGCGATTTCGAAGCACACAGTGGTCATCTGAATGGGTATTAACGTCAATTCTGTATACAAACTTATCGTTCATATTAATTGAATATTCCGTGTGTTTATTACGTAAAAAAAAGGTTGCATTGCAAGTATGCAACCTTTTTTTTTTTGATAAATAATATCATGCACTTTTTTGACGTGATTTATTGCCGCAAACGAACTACTTGGCCGGACAAACGGGGAGCGCTGAGGGCTTACACCCGGTACAAAATTTAGGACAACATGCCTGAGAGTGCTCAGTTGGGCATGGACCTCGCCCCAGGGCGTAGACTGAGAGGATTATACCTCTAGGTATTTGAAATAATCAATCGACCATAGTAGGCCGATAACTACGTTTATTTTATTATCACAAACAGCACAATTGCAAAGTTTACATATCCGAATGCTCTATATCAATAGTAGCATTAGTATTCACAAAATGAATATTATGTATCAGCAGAATTCGCTATCATCGCTACGAGCGAAGGCGGCCTCTGTGCGAATGACAGCTTTCTTTTTTATTTTAAGCCTTTAATAAATGTCTAAAGAGAAACATAGGTAGAATGTTTTTATTATTGCAAGTATTCAAATAATAAAGCCTTTATACGTCCCACTGCTGGGCACAGGCCTCCATTTTATTCAACCGGAAGGGGTATGGAGTATACTCCACACGAAGCTCCACCGCGGGTTGGTTGGTTTTGACGGCTAATAGCCGGAACCAACGGCTAATTGTGCCCTACGAAGCACGGAATCATCTTATTTTTCGGACAATCAGGTGATTCAAGCCTGCAATGTCCTTACCAAACAAAGGAGAGTCTTTCAAAAAGTGATGTCGACAATGTCCCCATCTGGAATCTAACCCTAACGTCCAGATCATGAGCCTAACGACTAGTCCACAGAGGTACGGAAGAATTCAAAACACAACAATAATAAAGCCACTATGCTTTAAATTTAAAGGAAACTGTGGAAACTTGAATTTTTCTCACAGAATGGTTCCACCGGGGACTGACGGAATACTGGTCATTTCTTGAGCTAAATGAAATGATAAATACTTATGAAATACTTAATATCTTAAGTAAATCTTTAATTCAGGGGTCTTCCGTTTTTTACCATTGCCAAGTCAGCTTTGATAAAAAATATATTAAGTAAGGCGCTTTTTAAGAACAAAGATTCAAAGGCCTTGCGACAGTGTAGTTAGTTCACGTAGAAACTATAAAATACCCCTACAAAGTGGGAAACTGCTAAAGAATTCACTTCACTTGTTTCATTTTATTACCTCTGAGTCGGATACTCTTTTAATTTTAAGTTGCGACCGCTGGCAAGTTGGTTCGCTTTGACATTCATGCATAATATTGATCTTTATAAAAAAATGGTACCTAATGAAAGTCTGACGAAGAGCAAAGTGAATAGAATAGAATAGAATAGAATAGAATATAGAATAGAGATCTGACAAAAAAGAATGTTTGCCTCGCTAAGGTGTATTAAAATGCACTAAAGCCAGCTGCTAAATTGCAACTTAAATGCGGATTTTGAGGTCCGAAACTTCAAACCGAATGCAATCCAATTGCAATATAACCACATTACAACCGCATTATATTGCAGTATGTTACTTCCCGACCAAGTATGAAACGAATCGAAACGAAACGAATTGTTCATCGTAGTGTACCAACATACCAAGTGGATTAAAGTCCGTTTACTTACCTTGGCATGATAATCAATCATGACTCCGACGTGTAACGAGATCCGATTATTGATTGATTTGCGGGTTTTGAACTCGCGTCGAGGGAGGAATAAAGACAATGTGTCCACAATTGGTCGCTCCACCCTATTCTCTAAGGGAACAATCAATAGGGTAGATGCACCAGTAAAGGCGCTTTGCCTGCAATAACGTACTGTCCTTTGAATTGAAAACCTATATATAATATAGATGTAAATAGTATTATTTCCAAGAATTCATAACGTAGCATCACGCGTGGTTCTCCGAGGGGGTAGGCAGAAGTGTAAAATAATAATATATATACACCAACTCCCCGCTAGCTATGTTTAAATTCCTTGTAATGGGGCTTGCCAGTATCCGGGCTCAAATCTTGAGTTTGTAAACCGAGGATAGTTATAATTGGCTTATAAATTTCATCTTTGTACTGTAATCTTAAAATGTAAAGCTGTTACTATCCATACGAATAAATAAATAAACCATTCTTTTTTGACTTGACTTATTGTAGATTTGCCGGAGATGGCATTAACTACTTGGCCGGAAAGTCTTGAAAAGCACGTGATATAAATTATCTATGATTCACACGTGAAGTCAAATTAAAAAAAAAAGTGGAAGTCAGTGGTTTAGAGCTCGAGGCGGGATTTTGAAGCTGCGACATAGATGTAAGTCACGCGGTCTTCGAATAAGGCTACGATGGAGTCACGGACTAGTTAAAAAATTGTGTTCTTTGCTAATATTCTGTTGCTACTAGGATACGTAGTTTTTACATTGTTTTAGGGTTCCCGACTTCTTCGCCATACTAAGAGCCCGGACGGCATCCTTTTGGAATCGCATAAGAAATAGCGATAATACTATTCTGGAAACTGTTGCTAACGACTTCGCCAACCCTTTTGCGAAGTATTGGGTGAATTTGTATCGGTGTGAAAATGGCAAATTTTAACTTTCATTAGATGTAAGCTGCTCTATTTTATTGTTTTTATTTAAATTTTATTATACTTTATATTTTTATGTATTATGTTATGGATTGTTATTATTATTGTTATTTAGGTTTACGCGGTTATTATCATAATTAAAACACGCAATAACGTGTATTGTGTGTTAACATATTGACTGATCAATCTCATCAGTCATCCCGTGATCATGGTACTTGCAACAGTGTCGAAATATCGGGAGTCTCATATCCCTGATTTAAACGCGGTAAGAACCCGTTATTATGTGTTTTAATAAAGTAGTTTTTATTTCAAATTGGAAGTCGATACTACATTTCGACAGTCGGAACATTAATTAGAAGTATTTAATACTAGCTTTTGCCCGCGACTTCGTCCGCGTGGCGTGTTATATAAGAGAGAGATCTTTGTGTGTGTGGGAGTGCATATCAAATTTCAAGCATCTAACTTATGCAGTTTAGATTTTTTCATACAGTTTTTTTCCCAATAACTCCCATTTTTCAAAATACAGCCAAAAATAAACTTTATATTTACTAAGGTATGCATGCATGCTAGATTGAATCAATTGATTGAATTGTTTTTTTTTTAATTGATTGTTCATTGGGTTTTAATTTTAATACACACTTCCTCTCTTCTCTTCAACGTTGCTGTGCCCTACAGGGTCCATGTTTTAGTTCCTATGCCTATGTAACACCCCATTGTACTACATGGAATGCAATAAATAATTTAATTGAATTGAATTGAAAACATCTATCTTACGCGGTTTCGATTTTTTCATACAAATGTTTTTTTCCCGCTAACTCCCGTTTCCGTGGGAATTTTGCAATATCCTGTTGCAACTAAGCTTTAAGTTTACTAAGGTACCTGCATGTCAAATTTCAAACGTCTAACTTGAGTGGTTTAGATTTTTCATACAAAAGGATTTTCCCGTTAATTCCCATTCCCGTGGGAATTTCGAGAATTCCTTTCTTAATGCACCTCCACGGTACCTAAGGTACCTGCATGACAAATTTCAAACGTCTAACTTGAGTGGTTTAGATTTTTCATACAAAAGGATTTTCCCGCTAATTCCCGTTCCCGTGAGAATTTTGGGAATTCCTTTCTTAGTGCACCTCTACGGTACCTAAGCTACGTACCTTCCAAATTTCAAATGCCTACGTTTAGCCGTTCAAGCTATGCGTTGATATGTCAGTCACTGAGTCAGTCAGTTTCTCCTTTTATTTAGATTTGATTTTTTCATACAAATGTTTTTTCCCGCTAACTACCGTTCCCGTGGGAATTTTGTTATATCCTGTTGCAACTAACCTTTAAGTTTACTAAAGTACCTGCATGCCAAATTTCAAACGTCTAACTTGAGTGGTTTAGATTTTTCATACAAAAGGATTTTCCCGCTAATTCCCGTTCCCGTGGGAATTTCTTTCTTAGTGCACCTCTACGGTATCTAAGGTACCTGCGTGCCAAATTTCAAACGTCTAACTTGAGTGGTTTAGATTTTTCATACAAAAGGATTTTCCCGCTAATTCCCGTTCCTGTATCAATTTCGGGAATTCCTTTCTTAGTACACCTTTACGGTATCTAAGGTACCTGCATGGTCTAACTTGAGTGGTTTAGATTTTTCATACAAAAGGATTTTCCCGCTAATTCCCGTTCTCGTGAGAATTTCGGGAATTCCTTTCTTAGTGCACCTTTACGGTACCTAAGGTATCTGCATGCCAAATGTCAAACGTCTAACTTGAGTGGTTTAGATTTTTCATACAAAAGGATTTTCCCGCTAATTCCCGTTCCCGTGAGAATTTCGGAAATTCCTTTCTTAGTGCACCTCTACGGTATCTAAGGTACCTGCATGCCAAATTTCAAACGTCTAACTTGAGTGGTTTAGATTTTTCATACAAAAGGATTTTCCCGCTAATTCCCGTTCCCGTGGGAATTTCGGGAATTCCTTTCTTAGTGCACCTCTACGGTATCTAAGGTACCTGCAGGCCAAATTTCAAACGTCTAACTTGAGTGGTTTAGATTTTTCATACAAAAGGATTTCCCTTCACTACTCTGCTCCTATTGATTGTAGCGTGATGAAAAGTATACTATAACCTGTCCAGGAGTGTGAAGAATAATTGTACCAAGTTTCATTAAAATCCGTCCAGTAGTTTTTGTTTCTATAAGGAACATACAGACAGACAGACAGACAGACAGACAGACAGACAGACAGACAGACAGACAAAAATTTTACTGATTGCATTTTTGGCATCAGTATCGATCACTTATCACCCCCTGATAGTTATTTTGAAAAAATATTTAATGTACAGAATTGACCTCTCTACAGATTTATTATAAGTATAGATTTAATGAGCCACGCTACAGACAGACATAATTTAAAAACGAAATCTCTATTATTTATGTATAAATGAGATATAATTATTGTGTCTATGTGCTATACTTACGTATAAGAACGCAACGTGGGTGATTTTTAAAAATGTAAGTTATTGAAAGCGTTACGTAGTGTCGCATTTATATTTTGTTAGTAACATTGCAACGAAACCTTTGAGGTATGATTCAGACTATAATTCTGAGTTGATATAAAGTGCAATTTTTCCTTCGCAAAACTAAAGAACTGAAAATAATTAAAAATAACTCTAACATTTTTATGAATTTTCCAAACGGATATTCCACTTGATACGAACACAGAATCATGGTATAAATTATCCCCCTCAGTATTTGTTACGGTGTCACTAACACCCATACGTGCTTACGTATATGGCTACCTCTATATACTTGTACGGGGATCACTCCCCTCAGTATTCGTTACGATGTCACTAACACCCTGGCACCAAGGTTGATGAGGTTGGTAATCCACCTCGCAACCCACACGATAGAAGAAGTAGACAGTCATAGACCGAATAATTACTATACTAAATATAACTTTAAAAACTAAAACTCTCTAAAAAGTATGAAACAAGAAAATAGGTAAGCCGAGGTAAGCAAACTTTTAGGACAGATAAGCATACGACCACGGCTATCTCTTAAACATCACTATTGGAAAGAATTTCAAAAGAAAATGTATACCTATTTTCTTGTTTCATACTTTTTAGAGCGTGATTTTTCCGTAGTCGAGTTTTTAAACTTACTTATATTTTTTTACTGATGAGGATGGTTGACCACAGAAACAAAAGACGCAAAGTTACGTGATTAAGTCCCTAACAAACTGATGTCTACACTGTAAGAGATTTACGTCGCTACAAAAACAAGGTTATTCAATCAAACGGTCCTGTTGAGACACAAAACTTGTTAGAGCGGCGTGCACTCAACTACGACGCCACTGATTGTATAGCAGATTGAAAATAGCAAGCTGTACGGTTACGAGCATTAATATGTATACACTTTGGTACCATATCACATTAACTTTTTTGACAAATTGAACTGTAAGTCTCACTAAATGTCAAATATGTTAGTGCGACAGGGTTCTAAAGTGGGTACATTAGAATTGATTAATATAGAGTTATTGCTCATGACTGTACGTCTCTGCAGCTGGTAACTTGCCGTTATTTTGTTAAGCTCACGCCCATAATCCTTAAATGTGTAGGCAGAGCTAAAATTAGAATATAACTTCTAGTCTCTTTTGGTACTAAGTTCTAGAATGCTAGCTTTCTGTTAGACCAACAGACTTAGGCAGCCGTATGGCAGACTATAATCGAGCCAACTGTGTTAGTGGAAATTAAAAATTTAAAAAACTCCCGACCTAAAAAAGTACTCAATTAGACAAACGGTAATGCTTAACCCAATAAAAAAAAAAATAACTTATCCCACATATTATGCTTGCAAGCAAACTGAGCGTGTAACATTCATATCACACTTAACAAACGACCTGATGACCTTGAAGACCTGAATCGATTTCCACCAAACATAGCTAAGAACACTCTTGACTGATATACCTTTCAAACAAAAAAAACCGCATTAAAATCGGATCATCCGTTTGGGAGCTACGATGCCACAGACAGACACATACGTCAAACGTCGTTTTTGCGTCGGGGGTTAAAAACTGTACTGCCTTAAGATAAACTAATGACGCATTACTGTAAGTCTGGGCTCAAACCTGCGCTTCCCGTTTGAGAAGCTAACCGGTGAACCACAGGACCACAGAGACTTTTCAAGCCCATTAATAAATGTGTATATTTTTTAAATAAAATAGGCTCGCGTGACCTCTAACTCACCTGATGGCAAGTAACGATGTGGTTTAGGGTGGATTACGCTTACCTAAGAAATGCCTATTCACTCTAGCCTTGACGGCTCCCAGATTATAACGACTAAGTAAACGTCTAAGTAAAATATTTACTTATTTTGGTTTCCGATTGAAAGCTAAGGCTTTATAGCCTTTGACTAGGGATCACGTTCACCCAACAGACGTATTGATGATACAGTAAATTATAGACGATGTATTGCAGTAAATTGTCAATTTGTTATTCAGATTAGGTATGCCTTTGACCGCAATATCGCTTAGGCCGTAAATGCCGATGTGATCTAAGATGGCCTTATCAAGTTATTTGAGGGAACATGGATTATAGAAACCATGTTAAGGAGATGAGAGAGGTTATGGATCTGACTTTCTACGGAAATAGGTTGAAAGTTACTTGAGAAGTTAACGGCAAGATTTAAATAATAGTGAGTAGGGTGTTCGTCAAACTCAGTGTCTATCCTAATAATATTACAAACGCAAAAGTTTGTGAAGATGTTTGGATGTACATAAGTTTGTGGCTCTTTTACGTAAAAACTGCTTAACAGATTTTTATAAAAATCACTAGAAGTATAGCTTAAGTATATATCTGAATAGGAAGTCCTAAAATAGCCTATATAATACACTCTTAACTGAGTGTGAAAATGATAATGAGATTTATCGCTGCACAACACTTTTTTAACGCTGGCGCGTATAGTCGTGTTTAGTGGTAAGGGTATCCATAGTTCACTTTCGAAAGTCATTGACCTTTTTCCCCTACCCTGTCGCACCCTATTTGCGTAAGTCCAAACTGTAAACATGCTGTTTTCATTTTTCAAGATAACATACTTTAAAAAATTGTGCTTCCACTTTACTTCTTCAGAAGAAAGCTGAAATTAAATAATACCTTTACTTATTTCAACATAAGAAAAAGAGAAAAACTGAAAGCAGAAATTATGTGACGGCAGAAGAAGAAAATATAATTATTAAATTCAGTGCTTGCTCTACTTAAATCCAACTTTAGTTGTTTAAGTGAAGAACTGTTTCCGTCGTATGAAGTCGCGTTGGAAACAAGAACTATTGAAAAAACTCAAGGTGCAAGTTTCGAGTTCTTGTCTTGCATTTCTTATTTTATATTTCTACTTCTTTAGTAGGTACTTTAATAAGTACATTGTTACTGTTAAGTGACTGTTTGTCATAATTAAAATAATTTGTTCTTTGGGAGTAGGAAATTTTATTACGAATTTTAATCAGAAATAAAAGGCTTCCAGTAAAACGTAAAGATTGATTTTTAAATTGACCCGACCGGGACTAAAACCCGAGACCGCTGCTATTTAATTAAGATGCCCACTTGTTAAAGTAATTTTCCGTTATTCTTAATGAAAAGGTTGAAACACTTAAAAGCATTTTATTCATAATATTACGGAGTTTTCATTACTTTAAAGATATTAATATGCAGCTACTTCAATTAAGGAAAGTGGCTGTTGTTTATGGAGTGGGTACCTATCCGGACTTGTTACATTAAAGGATATATTTTTTAATATTGTCCAAGGTATCTGTTTATTACCGGCTACAAAAATTTAATTTGCATGATTTTTTAATTTCTCAGCTACTTTTTGAGTCTAAACATCTTCTTCGTGTGGGTAGTGAGGTGGATTACCAACCCCATCAACCCTGGTGTCAGGGTTATTATTGAGCCGCCATAGGCCCCTGACATGACTCATGTAACGACTATGTACTTACATCAGTAAGTAGTAACCGGGACCAACGACTTAACGTGCCTTCCGAAGCACGGATAATCTTACTTTTGGACAATCAGGTGATCAGCCTGTAATGTCTTAACCAAACTAGGGATCACAAAGTGATTTTGTTGATTTGTCCCCACCGGAATTCGAACCCGGGACCTCCGGATCGTGAACCCAACGCTCAACCACTGGACCACGGAGGCCGTGGAAATTAACTTCTCTGATTGCGTGGGAGACGAGAAAAAGATAAAAAATAAAATGAAATATCGGTAGTGTTTTAATTAGAGAAAAGCATGATTCAGTTGCTTGTCCTTCAGGACATGTATATCGAAATGTCAACTAATGGAAAGTCTCCACATCAGCACATTCATACCCGTCTTTACCTGCGTATTCATGCCGCCTTCATACCGTGGTAGTCTAGTTGGACACACGCTCAAATCTACTGTGAAGTCGCAAGTTCAAGTGCAGCACGAATCTAAGCTAATGATTTTCGAACCTCTTTCGAGTTCATGTATGGCTCCTAATGTTGAAGGAAGTAATATACGATCCCGACGACCCGATTATTCTAGCCATAGAGACAGCCAATCAGCTCGTGACACGAAACACTTCAGGACCCCGATACCGACCCCGCCGGCGTGGTCAACGACTTCCCTTAATCAGCGCTTATCGCTGTCGACTCACTAGGGTCTATTAATTCTTTCAAATATTTTTCCACTCGCACGACGCCCTGAGCCGAGGTTCGTCCCCAACTGGGCACCTTCACCTTCACCTGGGTGAGAGCCTTCAGCGCTCCCCATTTGCCCGGCCAAGTAGTTAATGCCATCTGCGGCAAATCTACAATAAGTGACGTCAAAAAAAATGTATGGCTCCTAAATGATTATCATATTTTGCTCAGCGGTGAAGGAAAACATCGTGGGGAAACCCACATACTGGAGAATTATTGTTTGTAAGTAATCATTACATGAGTCATGTCAAGGACCTTTGGTGGCTGAATAGTGACCCCAGGGTTGAAGATTGTTTGGGATATATGTGGTCTGACTGGGTTTTACCTTCGGGTTGGAAGGTCAGACAGGCAGCCGCTTCTGTGAAAAACTGAACCTGTCAAATCTCTACGTAAGCCGACCTCGTAAAAACGGAATACCACTAGAGATATTATATTCCAGTGTGATAAGACAGAGATGTGGTGTAAAGACGATATAGTGACTAAGATTGAGAAGAGAACGTTAGGTTGGTTTGGACACGTAGAGCGGATGAAGGATAATAGAATTGCAAAAGCGGTATATAAAGCGAAAGTTGATGGTAGGGCTGGCAGAGGAAGACCGAATAGGACTTACGATGACCAAATTAGAGATGGCCTTAGAAAAGGTTTAATAAGATCTACTCTGAACCGGCGTGCGTGTATGAAGCGAATGATGAATGTGGAGGAAGCATGAGAAGTGTGTCAGGATCGAAGCAAATGGAATTCTATAGTCTCTGCTTACCTCGGTGAGTTTATGTACCTATGTATATTATATTCCACTTAGACTTTCATCACTTAAAAGTGGCTGAAAGTTTTCTTTAGATTACTTGAGATTCTGCTTACCACTATATAAATTAAAGTAATAGTGATTATAGGGTACTTACACAAGTCAAGCAATTTATAATGTGAGTTTGATCAACTTCAGTGCTGTAAATGGACGGAGAAATGCAATTGAAACATTATTAATAAGCGGGAGTTCGCGAAGCCTATGACATTAGCTGAGCCATGAGAACAGCGATTTAATATAAATACATGTATCTATTTATTATTTAATATTCAATAACTACATTAACAACAGCGATGACCTTTAAGAAGACCGACTAGTATCCCTTAAATTAATTTCATCTTTTTTGGGGTCATGTATACGTTTTTACAATAAAATACCGGACAGTATTTTAAATTTGTTAGAAAATAAATTCAAACCTCATGTGAAGCTTACTTTATGTAAAAAAAAGATTATTATAAGATTAATTATTTAATCGTTAGTCTTATAATAATCGAAGAATTCGAAGAGGAACACATTTAATACCAGACATTTTGGTCACTCTTGTGAAGCTTACTTTATGTCAAAAAAGATTATAATAATTAATGATCAAATAATTTTCATAATCATAATTATTGTTGTTTCATTATTTTTTTTACATAAATTAAGCTTCACATGAGTGACAAAAATGCCTGGTGTTAAATGTGTTCCTCTAGTTATTAACTAACTTGTAATGTGTACCTACATTGATTTAAAAGATGTGTTGCTGTTGCAGTTTCTTCTCATTTCTTCTCCTCAGCCATAACACCTTGCGAAATGACGTAGATTCATAAATGATAAATTGACCTTCAACAAGTTTATCTATGATAATTACGTTGAATAAATGATTCTGATTCTGATTAATCTATAAGGAACTGTTAATAGTACCCACAAGGTCGACGATTCCCCTCATTTAGCGCTTATCACTATACAAACTAGAGTCGATCAAAAATCTTTGAAATATGATAATCCTCCCAGATGACGAGGTTCGCGCTTTGTACCGGATGACAGCCCTCCGGTCTCCCAATTGTCCGCCCAAGTGGTTAATGCCATTTACGGCAAATCTATAACAGTAATCTAAAATGAGTCATCACCTGGTTGTTCGAAAAAGTAAGATGATTCCGTGCGTCGGAAGGCACGTTAAACCTTTGGTCCCGGGTTACTAGCCCAGACACCTTTATCAACTCGCAGAGGAGCAGCGTTTGAGGAGAGGCCTATGCCCGCAGTGAGATCTGTATGTGCTATTCATGTAATGTATGTATTTTATAGCCACACGAGTCCTCATCTGGCGCAGTCAGCGTCGGTCACAAATGGGTGCGTACATACATGCTTTGATGCAGAAACTTACAAGCGATGAGTGCCCCGCTGGACTACGTAAACTGAACTATATAATTTTAGCACTAACTACTTGATAGGTAGTTTTTCCTTCAAAGATGTTTATTAATTATTTGCTGGTGGTATCGTTTACGGTTTGGGTGACTATTTTTCTGAATATGATATAAAATATAGATTAGAAGATAATAAATGAACATGTCGCATTTAAGGCCAGATGTTTCGCTTTCTTCATCAGCGATTGCAGTTTTTGAACGCACACGTATTCCTGAAACTAAAGTGCCAAAAACTTAAAAAATATAATTTTGCCGCGTGTGATAGGAATGTTCCCATTCACTATGTTTCCATCAGTGGCCAACGCACTCGTAAATCTAAGTACCGGATGCAGTACACTCCGCAAATCAAACAAATGAGTGCAATAAAACTGCAGTTTTGGAGACCCATAAAAATATTTAAAATCGCGAACCGTAACAATGGACGAAATAAAAAAATAAATTGGCGGATATAAATGCATTGTCACACACACAGCAGCCACAGACGTGCACGCACCCTCACACATACAGACCTTGACACACCCTCGCACACCCACACACCCACGCACACAGCCTCTCACATACTCACACATTCTACTAGCTGCAGGTTGATAGAGAATTTTATCTTTTCTGCCTGGGGTACCTGGGGTCTAATACAAAAAATGATTGTTAAAGCGTTTTATTTTGTTTTGCATTTAAAAAAAAAAACTGATGCGCATTACCGTCGTATTACAAAAATAAACCTTGGGTTGATTATAGTGGAAACTTTAATATACAGCAATAAAAATACTTTCAAGTGTGAGTCGGGCTCTGAACAAAATAAAGATAAAAATTGGGTTAGTAAAGACTTACTTATCTAAGTAAATATCAGCTGTTGTCCTGATATCACTTTTGATAATATGTTACAGCTGATATTAAGCTCACGGCTATATCCCCATTGGGGTAGTTAGAAGAACATCTATCGCAAGATGAACTAAGTATCTACACCTCACCGAGCTTTGTTAGACCGACAAGATAGATGGTGAGCCGTATTGTCGTCTATAATGGTCGAGCCAATTGTATTAGTGAAGTCACTTTAATCTTTATTCATATCGAACCATCTCTGATAAAATACCAGCGTATAAGATACCATTATGTCAATAGCCGAGAAGATATATTGCCTCTTTAGATGGCAACTCTTGTCGAGGTGAGTTACGAAGTGTGGATAGCCTCAATAGCTACTTCATCATCACGGCTTATGTCGGAAACTCGTAAAGTGAAGCATTTGATAATTGAAATGGCAATCTACGTTGAAAGTCTTTGTTCGATCGTTAAAAATCGATGAATTATTTAATGTACACGCTTTTTGAATATTTTTATAACAACACATAACATGGCATTAAGCCTGTATTCTCAAAGGTGTAGGTAGAGGTGTATAGTTTACATACCAACTCTTCGCCAGCTATGCTTAAGTTCCATGTAATAAGAGTCATCTTACTTTTTCGACAATCAGGTGCTTCATCCTAACAAAGGACAGTCTCATAAAATAATTTTCGACAGTGGAAATCTGAAAAATACATTATTTGTATATAATGTAAATTATTGCCTAATCAATGTACAAACTAAAGTCACTGTGTTCCATCGTGCCACAAACTTTAGTCCCATCGACCGCAACATTACAAGTTTAATGAAAGCGACCGCAAAATTAACATTGTTTGTAATAGAAAGAATAACAAAACTGTCAAACGTAGAATAATCGATGTGGGTTTCGGTCTTCAACTAGGCAGACGTTATTTACGGTCGCTAGACAGAAAAAAAAATTAATGTAGTAGTGTACCTTTACAATAACAAAAATAACAAATTTATTAATTACGGAGAAAATGTAGAGCATTATTACTGGAATATTATAATTTGAAATCATTTCTTGTCACGAATCCTTATAATTAAATATTCCACGAAATTCAAATTTCTAGATTTTTGTCCCTGTTAAAAAATGTTAGAAACGATATTAAATTTGTTACCCGCCGTACCTACTGTCTTACATATGCTGTAAAATATACAGGGTGTTAGTGAAATCGTAACGAATACTGAGGGGGATCATTCAGACCATGATTTTGAGTTAATATCAAGTGAAAGGGTATAGCGAGGTAAGGAAGACGAAATGGCCCCCACGGCCCATGACGGAATTATCATTTGTACTGGTATTGGCACTCTAAAAGAATACGAAATGTAAGGTCGTTGACCCCTGACCTTGACCTGTCTTTGAGATATTCGAGAAAGTTCGTACGCGCGCCGAGTTTTTTCAAATTTTTTTTTCCAAAAAACTATAAAAGCTAGAAGGATGGGACCAATTGCGTATAATTAGGGATACTTTGAAAAATATTCTGTATTTTTTTCAGAGTTCTGGTGAAATGACAACTGTGCAAAATAATTAAACAAAATATAAATATATTTTTATAGTACTGTTCTATTATGTCTACCGCGCCAAAAAAAATATATAATACTCTTTGATTTATATACATACACCACACAAAAACTGATCAAAATCAAAGAGGCGCTTCTTGAGTAATTATGAATTTACTTAGTGTGCGTACGGCTGGTAGGAACTAATTAAAGAGGTCGTTTTTAGATTAATTAATATAATTACATGTTAAACATAATTTTAATCATCATCATCACTATTTTCATTTATTACAACATTGATTGCATCATTTAAAAATATTTTCGACAGAATTTCAGCAGGACGTAAAATGCGAGATAGACATCTCGCATGAGCTAAATAATATAATTATTACACTTGCGACAAATACAAATAAATATATGAATATGAATATATGAATATGAATATATGAATATGAAAATCGACTTGCGAAAATCGTATTCTGGGCAAAAGAAAACCCTAAATGGGGCCAATTTATGGTACGGAAAATGATGCCACTATTATGAAGAAAGTGTTACAGGATGCTAAACTTAAAACTCTATTACGTCGAAATCGTGGCCCAGCAAAATCAACTATAAACCCGTTCGAAGTACAGATCGTAAACGATTTGCATAAATAGGTTTTCTTTTGCTCAGAATACGATTTTCGCAAGTCGATTTTCATATGTCGCAAGTGTAATAATTATATTACTTAGATCATGCGAGATATCTATCTCGCATTTTACGTCCTGCTGAAATTCTGTCGAAAATATTTTCAAATGATGCAATTAATGTTGTAATAAATGAAAATAGTGATGATGATGATTAAAATTATGTTTAACATGTAATTATATTAATTAATCTAAAAACGACCTCTTTAATTAGTTCCTACCAGCCGTACGCACACTAAGTAAATTCATAATTACTCAAGAAGCGCCTCTTTGATTTTGATCAGTTTTTGTGTGGTGTAAGTATATAAATCAAAGAGTATTATATATTTTTTTTGGCGCGGTAGACATAATAGAACAGTACTAAAAAAATATATTTATATTTTGTTTAATTATTTTGCACAGTTGTCATTTCACCAGAACTCTGAAAAAAATACAGAATATTTTTCAAAGTATCCCTAATTATACGCAATTGGTCCCATCCTTCTAGCTTTTATAGTTTTTAGGAAAAAAAAATTTGAAAAAACTCGGCGCGCGTACGAACTTCTCGAATTTTTCGAATTCTCGAATATCTCAAAGACAGGTCAAGGTCAGGGGTCAACGACCTTACATTTCGTATTCTTTTAGAGTGCCAATACCAGTACAAATGATAATTCCGTCATGGGCCGTGGGGGCCATTTCGTCTTCCTTACCTCGCTATACCCTTTTCCGTCGCAAAATTCATGATTTTTTTAGTTTTTTTTTAATTATCTTCAATTCTATACTTTTGCGATTGAAAATTCCACTTGATATTAACTTAGAAGAATGAGCTAAATCAGCCCCCTCAGTATAACGCCCTGTAATTATCTTTGATTTTGAGTGTTGTCAAAATGATAAAGGTATTTTATTAAAAAAAAATGGTAAATTGGATATAATATATACACAAATTCACGTCTGTGGGCTCACCCACATTTTTTTAATAAAATACCTTTATCATTTTGCTCTAACTCATTAAAGTAGCAACACAATTGAATTAAAGCCCCTATTGCTACTAAAGGCTATATATCTCACTAGCTCTTCTAACATGCGCAACGTGATAAAATTATCAATCGAGTCGATAAGTTTTGTTTTGTTGATAAAAAAAATCTTTATTTTTTATATTTTGTTATTTTTTCTTGACCATGACTTTTTGGGGGTGGAGGCCTGGAGTCCTAAAACACAGGGTATCCTAGTTTAGGCTCCAGCCTCTACAAATATTGTATTTTTGTATGTATTTATGTATCCATGTGTTTTATTATTTGTAGAGGAAATAAAGATTTTACTTACTTTACTTTACTTACTTTGTCATAGTCGATAAGTTTGTAAACTTTCCTAACATGCATGTTACGATAAACTTTTATCACATCGAAAACCCGATGTAGCCATTTGAAAAAAAAAAATATATATTTGGCAACTTTTTGTGTTGAATCCTTTGTCAAATCCACATCAATTTAAGCAAAAAAGACTGTAGTCCAAGCTCATTTTTCCTCATTAAAAGATGAAACGTGACAGTTAGTAAGGACATTATTACGTAGATGTGTCAAAGGTCCACAGAATCTGATAAAAAAATAGTGCCATGTTAGATTTCATCGACAGTATATCACGTTATGGTATTTTGACAGAACATGACTTTTTGGTTAGCGCATCAGTCGAGAAAACGACATATATATCATCAAAATCAATCAAATTGCAATGTTAGCCCGGTATGACACCACGGTGACGCGACAAAATGTATGCAGTTGGTACCAGGAGCCTTAGCCAAGTTGTTAACAATTGTGACAATCAACAGTGACAGTGATAAAAATGACACCTTATGTAGATAATCATAAGGTAACATAACATGAGGTGAAATCAATTTGTCATTGTCGATTATCCTCGGCAGCATCCGTGGTCCAGTTGTTGAGCGATGTGCTCACGATCCGGAGGTCCCGGGTTCGAATCCCGGTGGGGACAAATAACAAAAATCACTTTGTGATCCCTAATTTGGTTAGGATATTACAAAAAGATTACGATTAGATTAAGATTAGATTACTTGTCCAAAAAGTAAGATGATCCGTGCTTCGGAAGGCACGTTAAGCCGTTGGTCCCGGTTACTATTTACTGATGTAAGTATGTAGTCGTTACATGTCAGGGGCATATGGCGGCTCAATAATAACCTTGATACTAGGGTTGATGGGGTTGGTAATCGAACTCTCAACCCACACGATATAAGAAGACTGTCGATTATCATAATCGTTTGCCATGTTAACCTTGTGTATATACCAGTGTGGGTGCTTAGTTTATTGCTTGACTGTACCTCTGATTAGCCCAGTGGGGAGTATAGTCGCGAACTTATGTTAGTCCCCGTTATTTGACAGAGTAGCCTCAACAGTTTGTGGGTCTCTACAGACCAATCCGTACTGAGGTTAATTGTCTATAAGCCGATACGTACTGAATACACGGGGTGGTAATGCTATCAGTTAATTAAAATAATTAACCGATACACGGGTATAGCCCTAAATAACGGGTATTGCCCCATTTTTCCTTAAAAAAGTAGCATGGAGAATGCTCCAACGAGAAGAGCGTGGCTTTTAAATTATTGACGATGATCAGTAGAGCATAGTTTGTCTGATGAAAGCTGTTTGCTATGGAAATTTATATTTTTGATGCGTAGCGTACCTATTGGCTGTAAATCGCAAAGAGTCGTGGTAGGTAACCCAGTTGGTAGAACGCTTGCCTCTCACTTTGAGCATAGAATAAATAATAATCGAAACGAGACGAGCTCAAGGCGCGACCACCTGCTGCCATAAATTATAATTATTTAGGAGGAGTGCTGACGTGCATTGAATGCGGTCGTACATTTAATGCTAAGATCGGATATGTCAGTCACATGAGAGCACACGAACGACGCTCTCATTAGTTGCCGAGTCGCTGTGGCCGAATACGGTCAGGAAAGGATTGATTGAAATAATAATACAGGATGTTAGTGACATCGTAACGAAAACTTTGAGGGTTAATTCAGGCTATAGAATTGAAAATAATTTAAAAAAAAAAACATGAATTTTGCGACGGAAAATTCCACTTTATATCATCTCAGAATCATGGTCTAAACCATCCCCCTCAGTATTCGGTACGATGTTACTAACACCCTGTATAATAAATACTACAGATAGAACGGACACTCTCCGACCCGCACCAGTTTGTATTGGTGCTGAGCCAGGTTTACCTCACCCCCTCTGTGTCTTACTTTAGTCTAAGATTCAAAAATTCAAAAAAAAATTCAAAATTTTCAAAATTGGCTTACAAAGTTAGCGCTTTTTGAACGTCAAAAAATTAAATTACATATTATGTAACTAGCTGTAAACTACTACCACATCGGAATCTGTAACGCTGAGGGAAAGACGTGGCCAGGAAACCTCCCAGCACAGGGCCCTAGTCCTACTGTTTCATGTTTTCCTTTCTTTTCTTTTTTTTAATCCAGTTTGTATTACATAATTTATAGACTTAAATACAATGGTATTCCAATTACAGTCGGTGGAAGGAAAA
This sequence comes from Pectinophora gossypiella, assembly GCF_024362695.1. NCBI lineage: Eukaryota > Metazoa > Arthropoda > Insecta > Lepidoptera > Gelechiidae > Pectinophora > Pectinophora gossypiella. The sequence continues at coordinate 10,960,522 of NC_065410.1, forward strand.
TGAAAAATAAAGAGTTATCACAGAAACAGTGTTTTATGAGCTCCCTAAGTGGCTGTAAGTCGTTAAGGATTAAGGGAGCGAGGGCTGCCTGTCTGGCTCGCACTTGCGCGGTATGGCGGCACACGGTAATAATGAGATTTTTGTACGGAGTGCCCGGAGTGTGCTTTGAGGTCGCAAGTTCGGATCCAGCACAAGCCTAAACCAATGATTGTCGATTTTTTTCCAAATTCATGTTTAGATCATAAATGATTATCGCGTGCTCAGTGGTGAAGGAAAACATAGCGAGGAAATCCACATTCCCGAGGAATGCATTTTCGGAGGGATGTAACCTAACCTGTGTTGGGCTGGTTTTCAATATTCGATTTTATTTGCATAGTATGCTAATAAAGAATATTGAACCCCTCCAAACCATCCCTCCCATTTGTTTTTTCCCTTCGCGGATTGGAAGGTCAGGCAGGCAGTCGCTTCTATAAAAACCTGACCTGTCAAATCTTCTGGTTAGGTTAGCGGACCCTGTGAAAAACGGGATAACGAGAGATGATGATTGGCTGCAAATCGCATCGATTGGCGATTAGACACTGTGATGAGGCGGGAGGATTGTCGTTGGAAAAAGGGCCCTATCTCACTAAGACACCATGGTCGCGCCACCAACAAAATGTATGCAGTTGTACATATGAGCGATACATACATTTTCAACTGCATACATTTTATTGGTGGCGCCTATTAGGGCGGACACAAACTTAACCTAATTTAATTTGACATCCCTTAAACTAGTTCCGTCCTTTGCTCACAATAACTGCAAGAGAGAGATGCAGGTAGTTTTAGCCCTGTCAAATTAAGTTAAAATTAACTTGATGGTTGTCCGAATTGACTCTATTATGGCACTAATATAGCAGATGAAGTGGTTACTAGGTACATATGGAAAAGCTGCTTGTCACGTCGGGGCATAGGAGTTATTCACACGTTAACTCACACCTATTTCTAATTGAACCCCTTTTCATTGGAGTAGGAAGAGAAAAGGGGTGTTAAAAATGTCACATCTAAGCAATTCATCCAGAAAAGCAATATTGCTATTTGACATTGATGAGCGCTGTAGATAGCGCCAAGTATGTTGGCAAATTTTGGGCCGATAATATTTAGTTTGCCTTCTTTCTTATCAACACGATAGGAAGATTTGTTTACATTGCGCAATTACTAATGCGCAATGTAAACAAATCTAATAACCCCCCAGGTAATTCCACTGACTTCTACAACACTTCGCTCCTTCCATTCCGATCAATATCTTCATAATTATGTTTGTCGGTATTGACTACTCTTTATAATGTATTGTATGAGTTTTTTTATTGACGGTTTAGTCATGTGTGGTTATGGGTAGGGGCCGTAGTATATTATTACTCTATTTGGAGTATCTAGATCTCGCTAAATGTATAGGCTAACATAACGGAAATAAATATCTCGCATTGATGTATAGTAAGTTATTATAGTAACAGTGTGTGCATCATTATGAACATTTTGACAGTCATTATTAATGCTCGCTACAGGCGGTCCACTTCCGCGCATTTTAGCGGCAAAACTAGTATCCCGATTGGTTGTTTTACATAGTACCTATATTAGTTACTCCATAGTTTACTCTAAGATAAACACGTTTTTATAAGGTTTTTGCAATAAAGTTTAATTAGGAGATTTTACAAGTTCCGTGTAGCCATAGAAGTAAAGTTAACATCGTAATATGACCTCACTAACTAAAGCAACTTGTTAAGACTGAGTTTATGGAATGGAAGTGGGTAATAATGGTACTAATACTAACGTACTAATATCAGATTTTCTCGTTTATGAGAAATAAATCTGCAAGCATGTTAGAACCATGTTACATTACGCTAATGGAAAACTTAATCTGAAATTTTACTAAATCAGCAACTTTTTTACCTTTTTTCTATAACTCATTTATTGCTAATACATAACATAACATAAACAGCCTATATACGTCCAACTACTGGGCACAGGCCTCCCCTCAATAACAATATAACAAATATATAATATTGCTAATAACTAATTTTTTTTTGTCTGCTTCTCAGTGTTGCATGTATTAGCCATAAGTGAAAACTTAATGTACTTATAAACTTTTTTCATTTTACAAATTGTTATTTAAGCTGTTTGTTTCCCAATTTGAAATAAATCCATACTAATATTATAAAAGGAAAGTGTATGTGTGTGTCTGTCTATTTGTTTTTTGTCCATCTTTCACAGTAAAACGAAGCGATGAACTGACCTGATTTTTAAGTAGAGATAGTCGAAGACATGAAGACGACACATGAGGCCACTTTTTGTCTCTTTTTAACTCCCCACTTCCCTAAAATGAGGGGTGGAAGTTCCGCAATTTTTAAGGTGGAAAGCTGAAGTTAGCAATAGTTTGCGGATTTTTTGAGACTAACAAAATAATCGTGGATCATTTTTTTTGGTAAACTGCCCCTAGCCCTTCAAAGAGGGGGTGAAATTTTATTTGGAATATTTCGCAGTTTTTAAGGTAGGAAGATAAAAGTTCCATTAGGAAAGGAGAAACTATGTTACCCCGAATTTATCGCGAGCAAAGCCGCGAGCATAGACTTGTAATTAATGAACGCGATAGAAGACTTGTATGTCAGAAATAGCTTGATATTTTATAAATAGTTTTATATACAGGGTGTTAGTGACATCGTAACGAAAACTTTGAGGGATGATTCAGACCATGATTCTGAGTCGATATCAAGTAGATTTTTCCGTCGCAAAATTCATGTTTTTTTTTAGTTTTTTAAAATTATTTTCATTTCTATACTTTTGCGATGGAAAATTCCACTTGACATTAACTCAGAATAATCAGCTGAATCATCCCCCTCAGTATTCGTTACGATGTCACTTACACCCCACACAAGTACATACGGTAGCCATACAAGTAGGTATGGGTGTTAGTGACACCGTAACGAATACTGAGGGGGATGGTTCAGACCATGATTCTGAGTTGATATCAAGTGGAATTTCGTGTCAAAAAATTCATGAAAATTTTTCTTTTCTTTTTAATTATTTTCCAATCCATACTTTTGCGACGGAAATTTCTACTTGATATCAACTCAGAATCATGGCCTGAACCACCCCTCAAAGTTTTCGTTACGATGTCACTAACACCCTGTATATTCTATGTAACTGTCAAGTTTAGCTTACATAAGCGGACTGCGTGAAGTCGGGATAAACGCTAGGGAGATGACGAAATGCCGAGGCATCGCGTCGCTTATACTCAAAGGACTCAATTCTTTCTGACACAAACTGAATTTTCTTTTAAAACTCTATCTTCTTCTCGGGTAATTTATACGGACACTTACTAAAGCGTATTCTATAAAAATACAAATACCGTTGCCTTGACTAGGGTAAATAATAAATAATAATAGTTCATATAAGGCTAATCCAATCCAGTCTAATCTAGCCTACAAGATCTCTTTCCATCTCCCTACTCTTTCTTCTTTCTTTCATATAATTATAACAATTTTATTCCTCACCAATTATTACGGGCGATAGGCTGATCTCTTGGCGAGGTTCATCACATCATCTTAGGACTTCGTATTAACAGTGGCTGCAAGTTTATTTATTTGTGGCTCTACCCACCTCCGTACGGATTACGGGCGTGAGTTTATGTATGTATGTTAGACGATTGTTTCTATTTGTAAATAATAAATATATATCTAAGTACATTTTGTCGTACAGAAATGTGCAATTCAGCGACTATCTATCAACGGTTGCCACTCGCCCGCTCCGTATCATCCTTGGAATCCATTAAATTTATTAAACAACCATTATGTCGGCTACGCGGCTCGAAATTTATTAATGGAAGCATCAGTATGGAAAATATGGAAATTTTAAACATGACCGCCCCTTATACTTTCATGACTCAACTTTTGTAATCAGCAAACCGAGTTTGATGTAAAATAATATGGAACCTTCTGAGGTGGTAATTTAAGTAAAAGTATACAAGTAAAACTATTAAAAGTCTTATTAACATCTCTTGAAAGCGCAAACCTCATAAACGCATTTGATATTTTTTTATTTGGTTGATTTAGGTTGGAAATATCACATTTTACTGTGGTTTTCTTCAACCAAACCTCGAATCATACTCGCTAATTTCACTCAGAGTAAAAGTGGTCATTAAAATGTACCTGTTTTAAAAATAGCATGTTAATTGCGTTAATTTGTTATTATTCTATAAGGGATTATCACCATGGCGACGATAAGTCACTACTAAGTATATAAATATTGCGTAATCATTTATCACAATTATAATTTTGACTTATCATCAAAACACCCTGTGTCTTACAGTGAGACGTTACCTATTCTTACCGTGTGCCGCCTTATCACGTAAGTGAGAGCGAGATAGTTAGCGCGTGCTCACTCTTACTCCTAGCATTTAAACTAAAGAAAGACTGAGAGGGTGAAGTCGGCGCCTGATACGAATTGGTGCGGGGTGGAGATTTACAGTTTTTAGTATTATTCTTCATTCTATGCGGGTTGGTGGAAAAACACCCATACCAATAATATAATTTAATAATTAATTTAATTTAATTTTATAATTCAATAATTTATTATTTCTTTTTATTTTGGTGCAATAAACTGTATTTGTATTGTATTGTATTTCATAATTTCTTTTTTTTTCCAAGGTGTTAAGAAAGTATTTTATTTATTTTCTCTAGAGCTTCTAACATACAACCAGTGGCCAATGAAAGTGATATCAACATATTTGAATAGAAAGTAAGTAGTTAGTTTTGTTATTAATTTGTATAAAATAGGACATAAATGATGAAGGTGTTTAGAACATTCATAGTACATGTGGTGTTTACTCAAAACTAATATTATTTCGTTTTGAATTTCGGTACGTAGTCTGAAATACCCAATTTCTTTTTAAGGTTATTTTCCCGATTAACAAAATAAGCAGTAATACGCAACGAATGAGGTTTACCGCGATTTATTTTTTAATTCATTCGCCACAAGTTAATCTCCACTTACATTACATTAATATTCCCTGAATAATTTAATGCGAATGCCAGATAAGTAGTTTTATGAGTTTACTATACATATACAGGCATAATATTTCATACCGGGGTAAGCAGAGATAATGGAATTCCATAACTTCGATCCTGACATATCTCTTTCTTCCTCCACATTCATCAATTGTTTCATACACGTATTCCAATAATATTAATTATAAGGTAAATAAATGGGAAATATTGAAATTCTGGATAATGAACTGGAAACTTGTGTGTACCTAATTATTTATATTGTGTCATTTTATAATGTTGGTTTGAAGTTCTTCTGTGGAAAAGGTTCGTGGTCCTAACGCTTGACTTTATGTTTTTTTTACCTTTGATGGGTTTGTTTGGTCCCAGACTTGCCCAAATGGACTAGGCCTAAGATGGAGCGCCCAGAAGGTGCCTGTTCACTCTAGCCTTGAAAGCACCCGGGTTATATGCATTCAGAAATACAGAAGACGGCAAAGATTTCTACTCCCTCAAACAATTTCACTTCGTTTAGTCATAAAGATAAAATAAAATTGCTAATTTCGGGGTATGGAAGTCGAGGCAGACCGCATCAAAGATGGTGTGATGACCTCAATTCTTATCGGAGGGATTGGCCAGAGATCGCACAAAGTCGAGAGGAGTGAAAAAATCAAGGGGAGGCCTTTGCCCAGCAGTGGGATCGAATAGGCTAGATAAGATTCTAGAATCTTTTCTAGAATCCCAGTATTACGCACTTCAATAATGGTATTGAAAAATTCTGAGCAAAAATGTTCAGACAATTTCAACCTTCAATTAAATAAACATAGTTACGAAATCCGTACTTCAATGTGAAGGTATGTACACTGTGTTCTAATAAGATTTATCAATTGAGTCAAAACACTTGAGGTCCCCATTTGTTACGGTTGGCTGTCTGTTGAGTCAACACACAGAAAACGTGTTCATAATAATATCAATTTGGCACGTTTACGCGTGTTTGCGACGTTTAATTAAATTCTAGGTAAGTACAAGTTGGTACCACGTACCGCCAGCTTCAACGCAAAACGATATTACATCGCTTAGCTTTGAGCTAGACAATATCAGTGCAAACTTTGACTCAAAACTTGATACTGGAAGCATTGAATGCGCTTACAAATATCAAACCTCAGTTTATGCATGTATTTAATTAAACTGTTGCATATACAAGTGCCAAAGATGTTAGTCTAGAGTGGTACTGCGCACGCTTTATATTGAGAAACCAATTATAAATTCGATTTTCCGTCTAAACTATAAACACATACTTAGATCGCAATTAATTCTACGTGGTTTGACGGTAAAGTCGCGCAACCCTAAAGATTAAAAAAAATCTCAAGCATGTGATATAATTGTGTGAAACGAATATAAAGCCCAAAAATAAAATCAAAGCCTTCATCTTAATCTTCAATACTAAATACAAATTGCACACCACACTTTAAACAAATACAAGAGCTGTTACCGTACAAATTGGTGGTTAAAACATAATAACACAGTTAATATACAATTAAGTCACGCCTGTATTCTTACCGAGGTTGGCAGAGATACAGGACATTAAATAAGACCAGCAGTCACTCCTGATATTAGTCCCAAGATAGATATGATGAACGTTTAAAATAATACTAACACCACTGGTACATTCATCGCAAGATGAACTAAGTACCCACACCTCACTGAGCTGTGCTAGTGAACACTGCGCTTAAAATTATATTAATAACTCATTGGTGCATGTCGGGTACCAGGGTAAAATAATATTTAGATGACACAAATCGATTGACTATAAGACATATTCAAATCCTTTGAGGAATATTTTTTTTCCATTATCGTATGATTTTGCACGAGAAAGAAGACGAAAATTTTAACATTATGTTTTTATTCAATATCAATACAATAACAAGGCTTCTTTTACTTTAAAAAATACAAAAAGATCTAAGAAAAAGAATGTTATAAATAATATGCCTTTGTTTGAGCATTTGTAGCGCTTTTCGATTAATTCATATTGTCTTCACTCGTGTTAAGTCAGAGGTCAGTCACCGACCTAACCAACCGCAGTGTCAGAGTTGGGGCACAATTTGTATTGAATTATTTTGCATCGTGAATGTTGCTAGGATGCAACTCTGCAGCGACGTGATTAATTTGAAGGCCTTTTCTTCACTGACATGGCTCATGTAATGACTTCGTACTTATTTAAATAAGTAATGCCTAGCCCAACGGGTTCACGTGCCTTCCTAAGGACGGGATCATTTTACCTTTCAGTTGATCAGGTGATCACTCTACAACGTCTTGACCTAACTAGGGACAGTCTCTAAAAGATATTTCTTCTGACATGTTTCCGCCCAAAATCGAACCCAAGACTTTCGGATAACGAGCCCAAACCCACTGCACTCTGGGCCCTACGCATTAGTTTTCTTTCCAAACTACTTTAGTACCTACTCAATATTTTATCCGTGACTGTCCCCAGCGTCCCTTTAAGTCGAAGGCGTTATTAATTGACGTTAGAGGCAATTAATTTGGCCCGCACGTTGCCAACAGGGAACAGAGCTACTAATCTTGCTTCGGACCTGTAGAGTTATGGACCTCGAAGGCCTTGTATCTAGGGCGGCTCGCTTATTAACAGCTTAAGTTGCTACCACTATTGGGTCAACACAAAGTGTGTATCCACAAAGTCACGTCTGTTGTCAGAATACAACTTGCAGCTTTCTTTGTTGAGCGAATTTAAGCCACCACTATACACACGTCATTTACACGCAATTATCTTTTGATTACATTACATAAAGACATCTTTTTGTTAATCATATTTTTTATGAAATCATTTGCAGCCAACTCTATAGAAATACATCAAAAGTTTCAGTGGCATAAATACAGCCCGCTATTTTGTCGTCTTAAAATTTAAAATATTTTAAGAAGCAAATGTTATTAAATGAAAACCACGTAGCAAGCTACGACCGTAGCAGGACTACGAAATACGTAGCAGAGCCAAGGAAATGTTATCTTACTATAAAACAACATTTGGTTATAAGTTACGTCGCATATTTCATTCTCTGTTTGTTATACTCGTGGTGAAGTAGCAGCTATGAAGGTATTTTCATTATATTACCTTTTTAAACAATGTGAAATGAGCTTATTATTTGGAGAATACAAAAATACATTTATGAGTAACGTTCTATCATTTAGAAGAAAAGGCATACACCTATATGTACTTACAGTATATCTATTGTATTGAATTCTTGTGTTAAATTGTATGTGTATGTTTTGTTTCATATTGCCACTGTGACGTCCTCACATAATAAACATAATCTTTCTTTCGTTCTCATCATCACTTAAGAACCACGCTTTTGTCGGTGTAGCATTTTCTATTCTTGTCTATCAAAGGCCAATTCTTTCTTTTTAGTTCAATTCGTTCGCCTTCTCTTTAATCTATTCCATGTAAGCTCTTCTAGGTCTTCCCCTCATTCTTTCTATTGTGCTAATTTTATTCACAGACCTAATAAAATAACATTTTGATACAATCTGTACTTTTGAAAATCAAAGATGGACGATATAATACATTTGTTGTATATTCTTTATTTTATTTTTATAAAGAGCAACTATAAATAGGATCTCTTCTAAATTCTAGAATAACGAATCTGCCTATAATAATATTCCCATATATAATTCTAAGTTCTTTCTACATTTCTGACCATCTACGGGATATTATTTATAATAATATTGCATCCAGCACGATTACACATAAAACGGTGATACTATCATAGTAAATGTAGCCTGTGTAATAAAGAGAAGCGCTGGTCGTGGCATGGTGTAACTGTAATTTACACAGACATTCATTGCCGCGTCAGTGCGATGTTTGATGTTACGGCGGCTGGCCGGGCAGCAATGTGACTGTATCTAGATTTATGCTGTTTAAAATGCTATATTTCGAGTGTGCTGCAATTATGTCCGACATTCTCCTGTGAGGCTGTGAATTGCCTCTAGCTTACGAAAAAGTTCGGTACAAAAGTGTTCGTATTTATCTTTACCGACAGAATAAAGAATAAGTATTTATTATAGTAAATACCTATTATTCTTATTATTTCATTTATTTGTGTTTATATATGTTTGCATATTTTATAATAAGTTGTAGATATAAGTAAGTCTATTATATTATTGTTATGATTAGTGTATTATTGTGAATGCTTGTACACGCTATCTGCCTACTGCTTACGGCCTACTGGAAGAAATTTATGTTAGAAATAAATTGTGGCTTTTGTCTCTCCTCATGTTGTCACATTGTGTTCCTGTGTTATCCTGAGTACAATGAATTATTAAATAAATAAATTAAGAATAATACTACGTATAGAACAGTAACTGTTCGCCCCGCACCAATTCGTATCGGGCGTAGACTTCACCCCCTCTTTGTCTTACTTTAGTCATAAATGGACGTAAGCCGCTAACAAGTTAGAGGGAGTGCGCAGCCTATCTGTCTCATTCGCAGCCACGCGATAGGCGGCACACGGTAAGAAGAGGTGTGTTAATGAGTAAACTTTTTATATCGACCTTGCAATGCGCACGAAGTAAAGTTAAACTTCGAATGTTTTTTTTTAGGTACTAAGTATACAGTATAAACTAAGTGTACGGTGTAGTAGTAGTGTAGGTGATGAATATGGAGGAAGCAAGTGAAGTGCGTCAGGATCGAAGCAAATGGAATTCCATAGTGTCTGCTTACCCCGGTGGGAAATAGGCGCGAGTTTATGTATTTATGTATACAGTACAAATTAAAGTCCTATTTATGATTTGGCTGAATTGATTTACATGCAGTTTTCACTACTATGATCTGCATTTCTTTAACAAGCCGGGTCGAGTCGCTAGTAATCTACGTACAAGATTTTTAGTTTCATGTATAGTGGTAGGGAGTAAAAATTGATAACCTCCTTATTTTTTGAAGTCGGTTAAAATTAAAACAAAGAATAGAACAAAATTTAAATCGCGCGTCATCTATCGTAGAATCCGAGAATCACACAATATGTCTTAGCTCTTATACCTATTTAACTTAAGACAGACAATAACGTCGGAGAACGCACGACTCCCATCGTAGTGTCACCGGTTCAAATCTCGGTGAACTCGAATTTTATGTGTCTGAATTCATGTTTGGATAACATATATTTGATATCACGTGGTTTCCAGGATTTGTGCCTGATACGGGACTTTAAGATAGCTGGCGTGGAGTGGGTATATTTACTGTACAGTCATGAGCAATATAATGTACCCACTTTAGGACTCTGTTGCACTAACATATTTGACATTTAGTGATACTTACTATTCAATTAATCAAAAAAGTTAATGTGACATGGTACCAAAGTGTATACATATTGATGCTCGTGACCGTACACCTCAGCCTATCCCTTCGGGGATGCAGTTGTGATGCTATGTTATATCATATTCACCTTAGGACTTCCAATCTAAAGTATCTGCAAGTTGCTTTCTCGTTGTTTGTAGTTTTACGCACTCCTATATGAATCTTCTTCTTCTATCGTGTGGGTTGTGAGGTGAATTACCAACCCCACCAACCCGGGTGTCAGGGCTATGGCGGCTCAATAATAACCCTTTACGAATATGATTGTGAGATTTAATTTGTTTTAGTGACGTCATCTAAGGAATCAAAGCTTTTATTCCATCGGGTTTTCAAAAATATTACTGCCAATGAAGAGCGTATTCGTGTAGGTTTTCAATATAACTATGATTGATGTATGTATTTACCAAAAATAAACCGGATTTTAGCGATCAGTCGAAATGGAATGTTTATTTTAGTATTTTGTGCAGCAGAAGCATTAAATTTTAATACTGACGTTGATTGTTTATTCAGAAAAAACAAATTTACTATTTATTTTAAATTCAGCCGTGTTGTACCCGTAAATTGGTTGATTATCTGTTTATTTACATTGTTTTGCAGATATTTCATTATTTTGCAAATGTTGTAATATTTGGGAAAGCAGTTTTAGCGTATTAAACCATTACAATTTTAAAATATGATAGAATCTGATTAAACAATTTTTCTTTTTAAGCTCAATTTATCTCCTTCCAATTAATTTTCTTTTAAATGGAGTATGAAAGATTAATTTTATTCTTGAGGTGGAATATTAATTTAAAACTCTCCGACCCCATTGTATAATAATATACGTATATGACAAATATTATTGTATAATTACAATTCAGGGTACTTTACGGAATTTTGCATCATCACTAATTTAAGAGCCACGCTCTTAAGTAGTATTTATTCTCCATGCTACTTTCCTAGCGAAAAATAGTGCAGAGGTTTCCCCTCTTGCCTTCCGCCCCGTAGTACTCTGTCTGACGTGAGTAGGATGGCGCCCAGAGAAGTCTATGTCAAAGCCGTACTAGGAGTCCTGTCCTCTGACTCTGAATAGTACTGACAGTTACTGCTGCCCTCTGTCAGGCTCCAGGTTACAGTCCCTACGGAATATACGGAATGTGTACCTATTAGAAAAAAAAGTCGCATTTCATTGGATAAATTGGAATTCCATAGTCTCTGCTTACCCCGGCTTATTTTCCATTCGAGGGAGTTTATGTATGTATGTATTGGGTAAGCAACGACCACCAAATTGATATTATAATTGTCTATTGTCTATCATGTTTATGAAATAGAGCTCAAAGTACATGAATGTGTGCGGAAATCAATTCTCATTTGCTAAACATGGAAGTTTGGCTCTAACTGTAAGGCTATTATGACATGAGCTAAAAGTTTGTATAGCGATAGTTAAAAACAAATATACCTGAGGTGGAGTTTTAGTATATCCAACGATGTTGTGAATAAAACGATTGATGAATGTGGATGAAGCAAGAGAATTGTGTCAGGATCTAAGCAAATGGAATTCCATAGTCTCTGCTTACCCCGGTGGGAAATAGGCGTGAGTTTATGTATGGATGTGTGGAGTTTTAGTCTGCTCACACCACCTACTTTTTGAGCTGCACAGTCATCTCGTGGTTAGGATGTAGTTAGAATTGTCACGAAACCTCTGCAGTCTAAAAAACCACCTACAAAGTAAAAAGAATTGAGTTAACTAAAGAAAAAAAGTGCATGTATAAAGAACCGTGTCCCGGTAGTACGGAACTCGAAACTGAAAGAAAATTTAGAATTCTGCACACTTGTCCTCATTAGGAAAAGCTTTGTTCTATTATTTACTCACCGAGCACGTGCATTCGGGATATGTGAGCTTTTTGACAGAGGAAAAAATTAACCGGATCGTCTTTTAAGGCAGAGGAAATTGCTGCAGATATTTTGTATTATGCTTTGACCAGAATAGGAAAGCGGAACAGGGGGGATTTTATATGATATTGTGAAACTGAGTTTCTAGACACTGTCGCCTACAGTCAGACAGACAGACAGGTACGCCGAAGTACACCCCAGACACTCCATAATAGAAAATATAAGCTTCTTTTTCTTCTGTCGTGTGGGTTGTGAGATGGAGTACCAACCCCATCAACCCTGGTGTCAGGGTTACTATTGAGCCACCAAAGGCCCCTGGCATGGCTCATGTAACGACTACTTACTTACATGAGTAAGTAGTAACCGGGACCAACGGCTTAATATAAGCTTAAAATCGTTTTTAAATTGTACTTTTTAGAGCGTGATTTTTCCAGGTTTTAGTTTTTAAATCTATATTTTATTTATATTATTATGGGGTATAATTTATTGAAATAACTTGCTTCCGATACATGTTTTATGCTAGATTTGAAGATAAACCTATCCGAAAAGCCAGTAATATGTACATATTTGAAATGTGCACAATTACACCTACTCAATAAATACTCAAAATTCCATTATATAGGTACAATCCGAAAAAAAAAAAATTTCGTCCTTAATTAATGTCCTCTAGAGGCCGCCACACTGAATTATTTAGCGTGGCTTCACATAGCCTATAACCACCGGACAATCAAAACGCTTCTAGTAACACTTCATTTGTCAAATTCTGTCAAGTGGTTAGGTTAGGTAGAAGTTAGGTTGGAACAGTCGCACATACATACATAGCGGTCAAACATATAACCTTTCCAAATTAGGCGCGCCATCAACGATTACAAGGCACAGGGCAAAGCAAGGGCACCCATACAAAATTCTCATTCTTACCTTGCTCAACCTAACGCGTAAGAGCGAGCAAGACACAGTGCGCGCGTTCTCCCTTACTCCTTAGCGGGTAATGGCCATTTAGTTTAAAGTAAGACCGGGTTTCCACTGACGTGGAGATGGGCGGAGAAGAGCGGAGATGTGCGGATTTGACCAATCACAGCGTTCGAGAGAGCGGAAAACGAAGAAGCTCTGTCACTCTCTCCCTCACGGTGATTGGTCGATTCCTGCAGATCTCCGCTCTTCTCCGCACATCATGAGGGATAGATTTAATTAATTACGTCTTCTGTTATATAAGAAAACTAAGAGAAATAAATAGCACAATAAATAGAACCATGTCGCATTGACATACTTATTTGATATATTATGGATATCTATTTATTAATCCCAAAAATAAGTTATACCTAACAAAGCAGTATTCCTAGATGTTATTATGGGAAAGTAAAACTACATACATACATAAACTCACGCCCGTAATTCCTAATGGGGTGGGCAGAGCCACAAGTAATCAAAGACAACTTGCAGCCACTGTTGATACGAATTGTTGGGAAAGTAAAACTATTATGCTAAAAAACGTTATGCAAAAAGGATTATGATATTTAAAATTATGACAAAAACATTTATGCATTTTAAGAGAATCCCAAATTAACATTATGCTCACTCTAATAGTTTTGTAACTCTATGGTATAGCACGCGAGGTGCGTTTCGTATCACAATTTGACGGTTTCACTTCGATAAATTATAATCTACCGAAAAATAATACGTTAAATTGTAAGCAATATGATACGATTCACAATTATTCGACAGTTCACAATCTCGGGAGATTCAAATCGATAGATTATAATCTAACGTTATTTACAATTTTACGGTGACATATATATGCTAAGTCTGTGTTTCAATAGTTAGATAAATATTGAGATACGGTTATTTTACAAGCAGTCTATTCCAACGAAAAATGTTAACGTTACTTTTAGTTCCAAAACACGTCCATGTAGCAAGCATTTTTTGCAATTTCAACTAAAAATTTATTTTGTAAACAGAAACCTGTAGAACCTTCGTTTTTCCTAGATAAGCTTTAAAGCAAAGGTATTTCCGTTAAACAGCCATGTTGGTTAGGTAAGTATGTATGCAGGTGAACTTGTTTCTACTTATTTTGGTATCAGAATTGTTAGGATTCCGTACCTCAAATGGAGAAACGAAACGCTTGTAGGATATTTTTTGTCCGTCGTCCGTTCGTCTGTCTGTCTGTTCGTCTCTCCGTCTCGTCCAGCCATGCCGCGAGGGTCATTGCTATCTTTCTCACTTTACACTTTATCATAGTTGAGTTTTTTATACTCGAAATTGATGAAAAAACACAACAGGCATTATTTTATTATGTTGCGAGAGAAGCTCAGGCTCTCGGGTGTCACGTTTCGTATTAGCGAAGAGATTAGCCTGCCGTATACAACATTAATGCACTCACATGATCTTGCTTCCTTCCACACCAAAATAGGATGAATTACCTGAAACCAGAAGTTGTTTGAGATAAATATGGTGTTTCTCGCGCTTTATGGGCGTTAGTAAGATGGCAAGACACAAATGAGATGGAAGAATTTACTTCACATTTTTAAAACATGTACGAGACATTTTGATAAAAAAAGGTGAGTTATCTAAAAGCAGGAAATACGAGAAGCGAATGAATATTGAAAATGTGCATCAGTAATGTAAATAAAGAATACATTTAAAATATATTTCTACTATACGAAACAGGAAACATAAATTTCGCCACATGATACATTTATTAAACAAATTTAATTTGCCAATACAGAAGTGAAATAAATAATTAATTTCTCCCGAATATAACCAGTATTTCAGATTCTTTAATTTAATTTGTATAATTATGCTTAATAACACATTTTCAATTGGCACTGAAATGATACGCTCTGTGTTTTCCCGAATTTTCCAACTCCCATAGTCCTTTGGCATTCGAAAATATCAGTACCTGATTAGTTGTTCATTCCATTCTATGCTATTTGTATGGAAACGACATCAATACTATTGGAAATAAAGCAATAATAAGGTAAGCTATGCTAATAAGGTAAGCTATGTGGTAACGATTCGGTGAAAGGCTGAATTTCCGTATTTCCCTTTGACTGTTAAAGTAAACACTTTTGATATACACACGAAAAGGACGTGTTTGTACGAATTCAAAAACATGGGAATATATTGGTAATTAGATTGTAATACGATCGTGCACATGACACGTTCAAGATAAAATTGCTTCGAATGAGAATTCGTATCAATATAGGCTAAATACAATGCTTAATTTATGCAAATGCTTTTGTAACCTTCACTGTTTTGGGAATAAAGTTATTCTATTCTATCGAGTAGGTTTAGTTAACGACTTTTATAACATGTCGGTGTGTCGAAATAGGGAGGCCTAGGCTAACATACCGCGATGAAATTCAGAATATTGAGCCCTGAGCCATTTAGTGAGCCCTTATTTGGTTTACAGGCTGATCACCCGAGTATCCGAAAGTCAGATGACTAGTGCTTCGGAAGGTACGTAAGGCTGCGTTTCCATTGACGCAGAGCTGTGCGGAGATGAGCGGAGATATGCAGGAATCGACCAATCACCGTGAGAGAGAGAGAGAGTGACAGAGCGTCTTCGTTTTTCGCTCTCTCGAACGCTGTGATTGGTCAAATCCGCACTTCTCCGCCCATCTCCGCTCTTCTCCGCCTATCTCCCGGCCATATGCCATTGGTCCCAGTTAATGCTTACTGATGTAAGTAAGTAGTCGTTACATGAGCCATATGAGGGGCTTTGGTGGGATGAGATCGGTAATCCACCTCACAACCCACACGATAGAAGAAGAAGAATTTAGATAACTAAAAAAACCAGGCAAAAAAAAGTGTCAAAACGACAAGCATGTTATGAATATGTTTATAAGCAAAAACATATTTTTATTTAAGTAGACGCAATAGAATAGATATGATTTAGTCGCATCAGGCTCATCATGAACAATTAAATGATCGTTAATCATTATTCTTAATGGCATCCGTTTTCATCTTTAAAAAAACAAAAAAAAAAAATATAATTATACCTCATTAGCGTGCCGGCCAAGCACTACTAAAAGAAAACCAATAATTTATTTTCATGTTGTGTTTTGTTGTTTGTTTATTTTTATGTTGTGTAGTTGTTGTGTTTTGTTTTCATGTTTTGTGTTTTGATGTGTTTAATAAACGCATTTATTGACAGGATTATAGGGAACCTTTGCTTGTCACCTGTCAGCTGCCAATTGTGGATAGTAAGAGTAATGTGCTGCCTTACAACCTTGATGTCGCTCACAATACGGGTAATACGCTTCCCCTTTCCACGAAATCTGTATTTAAATATACATAAACCTACGATCAACACATTTATAAGCTCACACGTGTAGTATATAATATTATAATAGTATAATATATATACTACACGTGTGATGTGTCCAGTCAAACTCCGTTTTTGGTTAGAATGCGTTTTCCCTAGTTAGTTTAATTGACGCTGCCCTCCACAGCTATTATTGGTTAAGTATTTTTTTTTGCACTATGGCCCACCTCACGAAATCTGGTACCAACAAAGCTCCCATACTTCGCATATTTTGTACCGACTACGTACTTACGTAAGTAATTAGTAGCAGAAACGGCTTAACAATATATTTTCTTAAAGTATCTCTACTTGCTTATTTCCTAAAGATTCCCGTACGAAAGTGGCAGATAAGTATTTATTTTCAGTAAATGGCGGACGCTGCTGTCCGCTTCCTATTTCAGATCCTTGGGTTGCCTCTTGGGACTTTCCATGAAAGAAGCCCTTGAGATAGCAAAGCAAATACTTTAAAACGTCCTTCCTGAGCAGAAAAAGGCCAGTACCCACTGGTCCCCTAATATTCGTCCCCCAGATTAAAAGTTGTAGATTTGGCCCCTTTAAACATATAGCACCAGGCGTCCCCTTTGGCCCCTTTAAAGGAATAAACACATAGCTCCAATGGTCACACCCCGGACACTTCATACAAAAACCTCGTTTTACACAGACAATACACATTGGCGTTATCATACACGCGCAACTGTGTGTGCGACGTCTGACGCCCCCATACGACTGAAGACTAAAGTAGGCCCGGAGAGTGGAAAGTTGCCGTTCTGTACCTTAAAAATATAGATTTAGCAGCTGCTTAGGTTACTTTTGGATCCAAATATTTTTATAAAATTTGTTGACATATTCATGACATGTGCATATTACCTACTATTGTACATGTTATAATTATACAGATTATCGATAATCAAAATGGCTATTCATGTTCTGCAACGTACAACATCGTTAGTGTAAGTGAATGCACCACAATGACAGAGGCCAAAAATATGATTTTCAAATAAATAATAAGTCAGGGGACGAATGTGAACCTGAAACACTTATTTGAGGGGACGAGTGGTCATGGTGCGGATGTCAGCGGACCAGTGGATTCTGACTCGTAGAAAATATTATACCTATAAATAGGTGTGATTTATAGTATCTGAGGTGTCAATATTATTTGTAAGCGTAAGGTGAAAAAACTATTTTCATGCCGTCATCATGGGCAATAAAATTGACTGTTCATTGCTAGTTATATAGTTCTTGTAGCAACGAAGCGGACAAGCCCCGTATTTTACTTAACATGTAGAGTCTGTAAACTTAGAGTTTGTATAGTTAGGGCGTGTAGAGTTAGAAGCTTGGCTCCAGGTGAGATCTGATAACTTTTTGACATTGCGGTAGTTATGATCTCGTCTAGGCAACATTTTACATGCAAATGTTTTTGTTGGGATTAAAAAGTTATTATAAGGTATCATAAGGTCTAT
Source organism: Pectinophora gossypiella (assembly GCF_024362695.1). NCBI lineage: Eukaryota > Metazoa > Arthropoda > Insecta > Lepidoptera > Gelechiidae > Pectinophora > Pectinophora gossypiella. The sequence goes on from NC_065410.1 coordinate 10,978,531, forward strand.
TTACATATGGTTAAATCACACCTCGGACACTGCATACAAAAAATTCTATTACCATGTGCTGTTTAACGCATAAGTGGGAGCGAGACCCAGTTCGCGCGCTCCCCGTTACTTCTTGGTGGCTTATGGCCATTGATGGTGGGCTGGCTGCCGTTTCTGTTTAGGGTTCCGCATTTTATATTTTTAGTTAGGTAATTTTATTTTATTTTATTTTTATTTAATTAATTAATTTTTCTGTCAAACTATGGACTTCTTTGTCTGATAATAAAGATTTTTTTTTATTTATTTATTATTTATTGAAGACTGAAGAACGGTGAGGTTAGCGATCGAATTAATGCTAGCGCCAGCTACCAGGTTTAATTTTAGACTGTTAGATTCATTCGAAACTATTACAGGCATCAGAGTTCGGAAACTGACCTCCTCATTAGAGATAACTATTTTGATACGACGAAGATTTCAGACAGTTGCGGAAATAGCAAATATTGTATCCTTCGATTGTTTATTCTAAGGATTTGACGTAAAAAGGACCTCGCGAAATAAAGTGAAGTGACGGTGTCGGAGTTGAACCGCGTAGCTTTGTGCAAGTGCTATACCGCGTGTAAAGGGAATAAATTCGTTTTTCCTTGGACTTAGTGAGTTTCTTTCCAATCCCGAAACCCATTTATTTTATTGCGATCTCCGATATCGTCGTCGGGAAAGTAACTTATTAATGATATTACCATACACACACCGTCGTTTCTATGAAACACCAGATCGAAACGAACAATCACGCTGTGTATTAAGGTCACCTTACAATCTGCTTATGGGTCAAGTACAGTATTTGATTTGAGTATAGGCTGATCGACTGCCGAATACTTAAATATTGATAGAGTGTGAGGAAAGGCGTGAGGTGTTAAAATATTTACTGGTTTAAATACAGTATTTGACAGTATCACACCTCACGCTTTTGCTAGCGTCAAATACAGTATTGATCAGTAGTAATTACTGTCACACCTCCCGCCTTTGCTCGCTCGCACTCCATCAATATTTACTCGGGAGTCGCTCAGCTTATGCTATTCTTATTCCACGCCTCAAGGCTCTTTGCTTTAGCTTGAAATTGTGAATGCTGAACTAAAATTGCATTCAAAATATGCATTATTGACGTCGGAAATTTATGCTGTCAGGTTTTCTGTTTCATTTTGCGAGACAGGCGTGTCCTGATGACGTACAGTTTTACCCAAAACATTTTAGTTTGCAAATGTAAATGGTAAGTATAAAATTATTAATAATTGATAACTGTATTACTTTTTTGAATTTACAAATTAATAATGTATTTGGTATTTGAATTATTAACGATATTGCATATTGAATTACTCAAAAATGATGTCTGTGCTGTTCTCTATAAGTTACTCAATAATTGGATGTTTCTTGGTAAAGGATCATTTCATTTTGTATGTACCGTACCTACAATATCAAAACCGATGTTGATAAGCAAGTTTTAAATGACAAATCTGTCAGAAAGTTGTAATTAATTTCGGGTTCTCTAGCTAATCAAATTATTAATTATGAAAGAGAAGGATTTCTGAACTTAATTTGACAAGTACTTGTGTACCTACCGGTACCTAAGAAGCCATATCGCTATCGCTCTCAAAGCTCGAGCTTTCTTCGGTGGAATTATGGTGTATATAAAATTTTATCACTTTATGAATAAGAAATATACATTTTACCGGCAAATATATTAAAATTAAACACTGCCAAAGAAGACAAGAACAAAATAGGTATAACGTAATTAAACTAATGTGCCGGTGAATCTGTCGTTATTGTTAAAAATGTCATTTGTAAGTATCTATCCAATCCGTAACGTTATGACCGTCGTTTACTAATAAAAAAAAATATTTAAAAGATTTAGATTTCTGGATTTTGGAAGAGTCGGAATAGGAAGCCTCAGTCGAACATATCGCGATCAAATTCAGGATAGGCCAGATCAAGATTACTCTAAACTGGCGAGCAAGTATAATGATTCTTATGAGAGTGGAAAACGCGAAAGTGGTGTTTCAGGATCGTAGTACTTCTAAACATATATTAAACTAGCTTTTGCCCGCGACTTCGTCCGCGTGGCGTGTATAAAAGAGAGATCTTTGTGTGTGTGGGAGTGCATATCAAATTTCAAGCATCTAACTTATGCAGTTTAGATTTTTTCATACAATTTTTTTTCCCGCTAACTCCCATTTTTCAAAATACAGCCATAATTAAACTTTATATTTACTAAGGTATGCACGCATGCTAGATTGAATACATCTATCTTACGCGGTTTCGATTTTTTCATACAAATGTTTTTTCCCGCTTACTCCCGTTTCCGTGGGAATTTTGCAATATCCAGTTGCAACTAAGCTTTAAGTTAACTAAGGTACCTGCATGCCAAATTTCAAGCGTCTAATTTAAGCGGTTTAGATTTTTCATACAAAAGGATTTTCCCGCTAATTCCCGTTCCCGTGGGAATTCCGGGAATTCCTTTCTTAGTGCACCTATACGGTACCTAAGCTACGTCCCTTCCAAATTTCAAGTGATATGTCAGTCAGTCAGTTTGTCCTTTTATATGTTTAGATACATTTTAATAAGATTTATTCGTAGTATTACTTAGATGCGTGCCATAGGATCTTATATACAGGGTGTTAGTGACATCGTAACGAAAAAAAAAAATGGAACGCCTATTTTATTGTACTAAAAATGATGGTGGGTGTTTTTCTTGTCGCAAATGTTTAATTAAGATTTTCAATTTTTACTGTGCCGCAATGTAAGTCGAACAACGCGCCACACAGACGCTAAACTTACGCGCGGCTACGTTACGCGTGCGTGATACGATGTTGATATCTAGGTAGGAGTTTTCATTCTCTTGTATTTAGATGCTTAGTGGTTCAACGTTTAAAAATGTTGTTTGTTGAAGTAGAACACCTACTGCCACGATTTTTCACGCACGGTACCTACCTACCAGTTATTAAAACGTTCCTAACTTATTAACAATAAAAACCCTACTCTTGCCTTACCTTAATTGTTATTCCTTCGGATGAAGTACCTAGGTAGGTACCCTAGAACATGTCACGTCACGTAGGTATGCAACATCGCGTTTCCTCCGCGGTAGGTAGGTATCACACGCACTCACAAACACAACACCTTGCTCTTTAATAAACATCAACAATCTTCCATACTTTTGCGCAGTAAATGGTCTATGATCTATCATCATAGTCGACACTACTCATTTACAGAATGAAACAAACACTCACAAACACGAAAAAAATATCCTCGAAAAACATCACGCGATTCGGGTCAAGCTTAGTATTCGACTGAGCGGAAGCGCGCGGCGGCGTTAGCGCAAAGCATCAAAGGCGCCGACTAAGGGCGCCGACGACGCACCGGCCGCGGCCGAGTCGAGCCGACGACTAGAGAGAGAGAGAGAAGTATGTTTATGGTGCAAGTGACAGAGAAAGAAATAGTATCTGTTCGTATGCCTACTTTATTGGCGAGCGTTGCCCTTGACCCGTGCGCCGGCTATTCACCTGCGCATAGCTGAAGTTGTAGATACGTTATTATTATTATTGATGACATTGATAAAATTTAATAATTAGTAATTTTTATTTGTTTATTTTAAATGTGCGTTCTATGCAGCTTAAAACACAATCCATACTGAAAAAAATCTAATTTTTTTATGAATTTGGCGACAGGAAACTTCACTTGATACCTATCAACTCAAAGAAATACCTAGTATCTGTTCGTAATGCCTACTTTATTGGCGCGCGTTGCCCTTGATCCGTGAGGCTATTCACGTCCGAGTATCCATCAAGACAGATCAAACAAGCCCTAACTCGGAGGTCTTGCGTCCCAGGATCCTTTAATTATGTCTTAGAACCTTCTTGGCCTATGTGGTCCAGTGGTTGAGCGATGGGATGCGGAGGGTCCGGGTTCGTATTCCGGTGGGGACATATCACAAAAATCTGTTTATAAGGCCTTTGGTTGGGACGTTACAGGCTGATCACCTGATTGTCCGAAAGTAAAATGATCCGTGCTTCGGAAGATACGTTAAGTCGTTGCTCCCGTCTACTAGGTACTTATGTAAGCACGTAGCCGTTACATGAATATTGTACACAGAACAGGATAGGTTTAATTAGTTCTTTACTGATGATTTAACAATGAGATTTAAAACCACGAATAACTTAGTACTTAGTACCTCGGTACCAACATGTAACAAGAAAAATAAGATCACTCCTCTCGGACAATTTTTTTCTTTGAACATGCCGACATTGCCTACGCGGCGGAGTTGCCGAACTATCGATAGGTAGATTATCAATTGTTGAACTTGAAAATTGTCTAAACTATCGAAAGTAGTGATAGTACATTTAGATCGATACTAGCGATAGTACCGATAGGTCTTGCTTTGTAATAATAATGGGTATTGATCTAAAAGATCTATCGATAGGTACCTACTATTGGTTTTTTTTAACTAGGTATCGATAGAATATCGATAGGCAACACTCTGGCGGAGTGTCCGCCCAATTCTAGACGCGATCTCGCTCGATTTTTGTGTAGCGAGGTTTTGCGTAGGTACTTACATACTAAGTTGGTGGATGGTTGACATAGTAGGTAACTAATTACCTAATCTGTGGTGGTTGTGTTAGTTGGTTGTTAGTTATTCTAATGACAACAAAGAATACAATTATTTACTGTTTCAACTGTTTTAGGTAGATAATGGCCCCGATTCCTATGAGTAAATGAATGAATAACTCGGTCGAATCAAAAAGGTATCTCGCTGGTATGCAAACCGTTTGACGTGTGCTGTCAACTTAATTCTGTCGGTTGTTTTAGATTTCTGCTTAAAATTGACGTGTATTCCATAAATTTTATGCCTGTTGATTATCCGTCCATTTAAGAATAAGAATAAAATAAATTTATAAATTTACGATAGACAGAGAAAGAAATAGAATCGGTTCGTAGTGCCTACTTTGTAGGCCGCGCCGCCCGCGCCGCCGCGCCGCCGCCGGCGTGCGGCGCGGGGCGCGCGGAGCGGGGCGTGCGGAGCGGGGCGCGCGGCTCGGTGCGTGTGGCCGTTGACCCGTTCGAGCAGCTGTTGTCTCCATTACATCGAAAATTTTCGATAATTTGTCATTATTGTTTTTTTTATTGAAATTTGGGTTCTATGCAGCTAAAAACACAATATGGAATTGAAAATAATTAAAAACAAAACTCAAAATTTCATGAATTTTGCGACGGAAAATTCCACTAGATATTAACTCAGAATCATGGTCTGAATCATCCCTCTCAGTATTCGTTACGATGTCACTAACACCCGGTATGTATGTATATTGTATGTATGTACTTATGGATTTGAATTTGTTACATTCGCCTTCTTTTACTGGGACATCAAGGCTCCCACCGGGCCACCCGGGCCCCGGGCTGGGGTAGGCTGGGGTTTGAGACAAATATTAAAGTACACTTTTAAATAAATATCCATAAAGCGCTGGCGAATGCGCAAACGAACACAGATATAAACTATTTCGACAAGCTGTAATTAGGAGTTGGATAAATATTTTTAGATTTATAAGCTTTGACTGTAGACATCTAAGATTTTTATTTTATTTTAGTTGATGTAACGTTAACGTTGTGTTAGTTGGTGTAACGTTGATGCAATAAGGCCGCCTTATTTACTCTTTCTATTTATCTTTTGTTTTGTATTTTCCTGTTTGTGCAATAAAGTTTATGTTATGGTATGTTTAAACGTAGAATCAATGTTGAAAATTAGGAGTCACAGAAAGAAGTCTAAAGCGATATTTGGCATGTCAAATATTTTCTTATAACGCGTATTATCGCTTAGATACCTACTTGATATAAATATTGGTATAGAGGAGTAAAAGATGTGTCTATTTACTTTACCTTTCAATTCTTAAGCTTCAATTAAACTGAAAGACAAAAAAAAAATGTCTTGAACACGTTTGGATATAATATATTTCTGTGAACATTGAATTAGTATTTATGATTTGTTCGTATTGCGAAAGCATTGACAGTGGTTTATTATATATAAATCAATTGTTTCCTCTATTTTCTATCCAATTAGTCGATAATATTTTACGAATTTGGTTGTTTATACAGATAGTCATTATAAATGCTTTTTTGTTTTTATAGCACTAACCCGTGCTTAGGGAAACTTTTACAGAGTAGTTTTTTTCTATTTTAAAAAAATGTCCATTTAAAGTAATATTAGTAGTCAATATTCTAGATAGAATGGACCGGCGTCGGCATAATGACGATACATAGATGGAAATTTCTCTTTGTACTCGTATAGTAAAACGAATCGAAACTGGTTCCTAATAAAATAAGTCCTTAAATCTCTTCTCATGGCATGTGTAGGAAAATATTTAGGGGTCAGATTGATTCTGGTAAGAAATTCCCCGATACCGACCCCGCCGGCGCGGTCGACGATTTCCCTCATTCAGCGCTTATCGCTATCGACCCACTAGAGTCGATTAATTCTTTTAAATATTTTTCCTCTCAGACGACGCCCTGAGCCGAGGTTCGCGCCCAACTGGGCACCCTCAGGCCTGTTGTCTTAAACGTTGTACCGGGTGAGAGCCTTCAGCGCTCCCCATTTGTCCGGCCAAGTAGTTAATGCCATCTGCGGCAAATCTACAATAAGTCAAGTAAAAAAAAAAAAACTGGTAAGAAATACTACAAAAATGATATATTTGGCATATTTTCCTGTTTGTTACAGTTCTTTATCGATACCGAGAAAGACTACAATACATGGGTGGGTACTCACATTTTCGTTATAAAGGTACGCAATCTTTATTATTATTCAAAGGTTTTATCAACTTATTAAACGATTTTACTTAGCTCGATACCGTTTAAGTATTTGTGTTTGATTCTTCAAATCTTCCGACGTGATTTTCAACTAATAAGTACTTCTACTGAACTGATTCTTATGAAATTTTACACACATACTGAGTGTCCGTTACTTTACAAGATCATTATACGTAGATTCACGAGAGTTTGATGATGGAGTCAAGAGGTGGATAGTAGAACTCTTCAATCATTACTAGTTATACCGTGGAGTTTGTATTCATTTGATTAATTTTGACGAGTTCCATATAGTGTGCTTGAAGATACACCGGATGAGTTGAAAAGGATCATCCATTTTGTGTAATGATAGTGGCCCGAGCGAAAATGTAATTAATAACTAGAAAATAAAAATTGTAACGATTTTATTTTAAATCAGCTTTCCCAAAACTACAAAATACGTAATAAGTATTAAATTAAAACAACGAGGAGTACTTGAAATATTTCATCGTTAGGTTATCATATCAGCGTCGTCAAAAGTCCACTTTCAGATGTGGTTTAATTATCCAAGTATGTAAAAAATTCGTACAATAAATACTTATATACTACACCAGTTAAGGTAAAAAAGCGTGTAACATGAGTACAAGTTTTTAAAACAAATTACTTTAAAAGATAAACCGCCGTTGCGCTTGCAGTATTTCAGAAGTACGAAATTTATGTTTTCATTTCATTCAACCAGACGAACATAATATAAAGTACATGTGTGTACCAACCTAGTTATTTTCATATGAAAATATTTAAATGAGAATTTAATCCGTTTACAAACATTGACGAATAAACATATTTAAAAAGGCGCAATTCTCAATTTATGAAAATTATTTCAGTTTTAACATTTATAAAACAATGCAATAGGACAATAATAATTGTACTTCCAATTTATTTCAATTCAGAAATAATTTTCATTTAAAGTGTAATATAAGATTATTAAATTAATTTAAGAAGTACGGAAACTCAGGATGGGAGGCGTAGAATTAGGGATTGATTGATAGCTACAGTTCGAAAGTAATAAAACAAGTTTGGTTTTATTTTTGGATACATTCGTGATAGGCAAAAGCTCTTCGGAGTGCAAATTGGCAGGTGGTTGATAGCACTGAAACTGTCGTAATTTGAGTTGAGCCCACATGGACCAAATATTAATAGGATTGTCAAATCCCATATGTCGGAAAGTCACAGGGTTATACTACAAAATTGAGTTGCTATAAAAACTAGACAATGTCACGATTTCTACTGAAATCACAATAAAAATGTCATGAGTCATGTCAGGGGCCTATGGTGGCTCTGTAATAACCCTGACACCAAGGTTGTTGGGGTTGGTAATCCACCTCACAACCCATACGATAGAAGCAGAATAAAGAAGTACATTATCTTGAATATTTAAAAGGTCTTAATAAGGTGTTCTATAGACTTAGATTTTTCTCGCTTAATCCTAAATATTTAATATGATTAGTGTCAACCTGAAGACATATCAGACCTAAGTTGGAACGGCGGCGGATGAACAGGATGATACCTACGTTCATCATCACATCACTGATGTGACGGTGATAATAAAATTATTGATGATATTTTGTCATGATAGTGGCAATACAGTATTATTTCTGCTTTTAGTTACGGCAACGGCAGCCATACCACCGAACGTGATCGCCACTAAAATGTAGTTCACTTCCAAAATATATATATACCTAGTACATACAATATATAAGTAGGAAATGCAGTTATACGGGTTCACATTCAATGCGCAGCACTGCACTTACCCGCAGGCGGGCTGGCTTTATTTCATAATTGCCCACTGAACCACATACAAAACACTTCGCGGCAATATTTTAACACATTTTGTTGGAACTTGCCAGCAATTTTACCCGTCCGACCGGTTTTTCCACGGAGAATATTAAAGTTCGAGATAGTTAGTTATTAATTGTACAAGTATTTTAATTTATTGTATGTCTGCAACACGTTGTTCGAGACTTCAGTTGTAATAGCTTAATGAAGTTGAAAGTGTTTGTGTGTTCTTACTGGAATTTGTAGAAGTCATTCGTCGCTTTCACGCTTTATGGCGTACGGCAAGTTTTCATTTACTATAGGCTCGCGTTTGAAAGAGAGGAAAAACCATTTATTACGTTCGTTCGTTTGCCCAGAATTTCACCTGATAGTAAATGACGATGCGGTCTAAACTACGATACCAATACTGCTGTGTGTGATTTTTTCTTTCTTTCGATAATCCATCTCCTTTGCATTATCCCGTTTTTCACAGGTTCCGCTTACCTAACCAGAATATTTGACAGGTCCGGTTTTTTACAGAAGCGACTGCCTGTCTGTCCTTCCAACCCGCGAAGGGAAAACCAGCCCAATAGGTACAGGTTAGGCCACATACCTCCGAAAATGCATTTCCCGGGAATGTGGGTTTCCTCACAATGTTTTCATTCACCGAGCACATAATCATCACATTACATCACATATCATCATATCATTTTAGTCCAAACATGAATTTGGAAACAAATTCGAACGCTTGCCGCTCACCTCAAAGTGAGGTTTTGTGTGAAGTTTAACAATGCCTTCATACAACCTATTCAATTGAACTAACAATGAATAAAATAAAGTTTATAATAAGCGATATCGTATGGAACACTAACATCGGCGTCCCAGTTTTGCAATACATAAACTTCCAACGTTTTTTAATACGTATCGATGGAACAGACACGGACTGGCGATAAAGAAAGCGAGAAAAAATATCGCTTTAGAGGAAATATCTCTACGACGTCTAGCAGTTGCCTTCCTACAATCTATTTTGCAATGAAAAAGTCTCTCGTGGCGTATTTATCGAATGGGAGTTCTTTCAGCACCCTCTTTGTTAAGTAGAGACTAAAATAAGAAAAGATCATCCTGGGGCACGGTTTTCAAGGTTCCGTATCTTAAATGGAAAACGTTGTAAGAACACCCAATCTTTTTGACACTTACCTACGTAAGTTAAAAAGCGAATAAAATATTCAAACTTCGAAATATCGGTTCGGTTTTAATAAAGTTGATCTCAATGCAGTTTTGGTAGGTTAAGTATATAATACGGACTAACTCTGTGATTCCGAATCACTTTTGGCCGATTTTTTTAATAAGAATCACATTGTAATTCTGGTAATACTATACGGTCAAGAATTCTGAACCAGCACTACGAGGTTTACGTAAACCGTGACATGTTAATTTAACGTATGTAGACGTAGTTAGCATCGTCCTGCTAATAATATAAACCCGAAAGTAAGTGAGGACATTTGCTAATTTTTCACGCAAAAACTACTGAACAGATTGGAGTCTGATCATGAAACTTCACAGTAATATAGTTTGTACCACGGATGGTACACGCGCATCTGTTTGTGACGTCTGACGCACATGCGATTAAAGACTAAAGTAAGACTGAGCGGGGGTGAGGTAAACCTAGCTCAGCCGCTGGTGGGGAGCGGAGAGTTGCCGTTTTATACGTAGTGTTATTCCTTATCCTATGCCAAAATGCTGCCTGCTTTTACAGCCCACTTCCCGCGTTATTCCGCTTGGAGAAAGTACCGAGAACCGTTGCCGAATAGTCGATTGTTTAATTATTGGTATTTGACATTAGAAATCATATAATCTATACCATGGTATAGAAGGCTATACTTTATAAAAATACACACGTAGACGAATTACTACGAAGACACTAGGAAAATATAAACATAAAACACTATGTAGATTTTGATCGGAACGTCATGTTGAATATGGAAATACTTACCGATCTTCGAAAACTACTCCGTATCAGGGATATACCCTACGGCCTGGCAAAACTATCGCACCTGAACCATTTTTTCACGAACCATAATTATTTGTAAAATTATATCGCTGGCAGAAAAACCAAAATGGCGGAAAAACAAGATGGCCGCAATAAAGTATTGATACGAAGCTGCTTTAACATTGTACCATCTAGTGTTATTACCTAAAGATCTAGACCTGTATACGTCCCACTGCTGGGCACTAGGCTCCCCACTATCAACTGAAGACTGTACTCCACGACTGCTGCAAGTTAGCGGACGAGGCTAGCAGTCCAGGTAGGCAGATACATAACATAATACGGAATACTTATATTCCACTTTGGTTAGTACATCCATGGCAAGATGAACTAAGTACTTACCTACCTACTTAACTTCATGTTAGACCAATGTGAAAGGTTGTGAGCCGTATCGCCGATTTTAATGTACGAGCCAACTGTGTTAGTGAAAACCGCAGTGTAGTCAAATACGAATATAATATGATTTACTATAAACACATTCACCACAGAAACAATAAGTAAACATAACTAATTACATCCGATAAGCGGCCATCTCTGTACTAAGCACAGCTAATAGTAGAGGCCAGCTTACTACGTATTATGTTGCGGTATACCTATGTTGATTTCAGTACACACCAACCAATTTTATTTTACCTATTTGTTTGTTGCGTGTTTTTTAAAATACCAGATTTTTCTTTTTCGAAAAAAGAACGGGACGCGTAATCGACAGACATAAACTTTGTGAAACACACGTCGATTTTACATTGGCCAATAACCCGACATAATTAAGTTGACAGCACACGTCAAACGGGTAGCATATCAGCCAGATGCCTATTTGATTCGCAGGTTATTAAAACACCTGTCAATCATCTGTCTCTTTCCTTTTCAGCAGATAAGACAATGGCCCCGATTCCTGGAGACACCGCCTAATTTTATTTTAAGTTATATCCGTCATTTTCATATCCGTCGAAAAGGAAAGGGACGGATGATTCACAGCTCTTAATTTTAGGAAGAATGAGTAAATGAATGTGTCGGGTTATTGACAGATGTAAAATTTTTAGACGGTTGGTTTAGATTTGTGCTTAAAATTGACGTGTGTTCCATAAATTTTATGCTTGTCGATTACCCGTCCCTTTCCTTTTCGGCGGATAAGAAAATGACAGATATAACTTAAAATAAAATTAGATGGTATTTACAGGAATTAGCACCAATGACAGGTATAACTTAAATAAAATTAGATGTCTGCGGGAATCAGGACCATTATTTGGGCGATGTGCTGATCATTCTCTCATGGTCGGTCACCATACGGTAATTCATGCTTTTATTCTCATAATTATGTACGTACTGTATTCTAAACTTTTCTCAGGACTTCGTCTCAAAAATTAATGCAAGTTGTTGCCTAATTTCTTACGTCTTTGACCACACGGTTAGGAATTACGAGCGTGAATCTGTATTTCATTCGTTATTATTTAAGATGTACTTTCCTGTAAACAGATTCTTAACGGTCTACCATGTTTGATTGCCAAAAACATGTCCTGTAATACAGGCACGTGCCAATATTTCCATGTTCTCGAACATGCCGAATACGGAGCGCACCTGCATATACCAATTTAATAACATGACTCCATTTTCAATTTTCGTGTGACATCATAAATTCTACATTTCTATATCGCCATTCGGAATATAGTCATTGAATTACGACACATAATATTTAAATGAACTGCGATAGCAGGTGAATAATTTTATGAAAGATTATAAGAAAGTTATAACTTGACGTTATAAGTAAGTAGTGAGATTTTTATTCATGATTTTGCTCTTCTATATTGAGCAATTCAGCAAAAAAAAAGAAAGAGCTTTAATCCCGTTTAAATATCCCGCATATATTCCGCCTAGACAGAACTCAAATCTTTTATAATTACTCTTTATTTACACAAATTAACTCAAATTAGATCAATGCATCTTTATAATGGCCCCGATTCCTGCAGACGCCTCCTAATTTTACTTTAAGTTATACCTGTCATCTTCTTATTCGCCGAAAAGAAAAGAGACGGATGATTGACAGTCGTAAATAGAAAGAATGAGTAAATGAATGAATAATCCGGGCGAATCAAAAAGTATTTCGCTGGTATGCAAACCGTTTGACGTGTGCGGTCAACTTGATTCTGTCGGGTTATTGGCCGATGTAAAATGTTTAGACGGTTGTTTTAGATTTCTGCTTAAATTGACGTAAGTATGTTCCATAAATTGTATGCCTGTCGATTACCTATCTCTTTCTTTTTCAGCGGATAAGAAAATGACAGGTATAACTTAAAATAAAATTAGCACCAATATCGTCCAAATAATAAAATACTCATAAAGGTAGGATTTCTTACGTAAATATTTCTTGTCTTCTGACTGCGAGGTAATCAAGATTATTGGATTAAAAGACTATTATCTCGTTTTTAAAGTTCTTGCGCGGTACTTCACGCGACATACTTCACTTTCTTAACACGATCGACTGACATTTATTTTTTTAAAAGCTTGGTTTTAGATCGAAATTCTTATCCGGCTTGCTAACACTTACGTCTGTATGTAGGCATGTTCTAGTTTTAAAGAGCCCGTAGTATTGAAAGAAGCAAATTTCAACGTAAGTAATCTAATAAGACTTCAAAAATAAAATAGAGTAATTCTAAACATTTTGCATTAGTCTCAAATGTCTAAAGAAATTAAGGAAAATCTTTGCCGTTTTCAAATTACATTGGTAAGTACTTCTGAAAATGTCTAAAGGCACGTGTATCAAGAATAGTCTAAATTAAATGAAAAAATATTCAGAATTCATGACCAACCACTATCTCGAAAAACGTGGTCGCCCAGGGTTAGTAAGGACGCTGGCTGCTTCTCTTTTTATCCGACTGCGGTGAAGTAACAAGGAGGGTTATGTGTATGTATGTGTGTATGCACGTCTGTTCCAACATAACTTCTAATGTACCTGTCAGAATTTAACAAATTAAGCTTATTTAACACTTTCAAGGATAGAACGTCTACAGACGTTGCGATTTCAAGGTGTCATACTACCTATTATGAACCACCAATGACCCATGGTCTCTGTCCGTGAAAGGGTTAAGAAATATAAGCAGAATTTAAGAAATGTTATAGAAGCGTCTTGTGTATCCGGTGGTTATGGGATATGTGACGTCAAACTAAATTCAATGTGACGCACTCTAGAGGACATAAAGAGAGATGAAAAAAAAATCAAATGGTAGTGTGTTGGGTATCAAATGAAAGGGCTTAATTTGTACATTTCAAATATGTACAAAACACTAGCTTTGGCTAGCGGGGTTTCTTATATTTAGTCGATAATTACATTGAATAACATAACATGGCTGCTCAGACATGTTCTAGATATTGGTTTTATCTCCAAATCTTGCATAAAACACGTGTCGGAAGCACGTTGTCTTAATAAATAAGACACTAAAATAAAATAAATAAAAATATAAGTTTAAAAACTCGACTATGGAAAAATCACGCTCTAAAAAGTATGAAACAAGAAAATAGGTAAATTTCTCTGAAATTCTTCCGAATAGTGATGTTTAGAAGATACCCGTGGTCGCATGCCAATCTGTTCTAAGTCCTAAGAGTTGACTTACCACGGCTATCACATAAACATCACTTTACGGAAGCATTTCAGAGAAATTCTCATCACTTTGCTATAATCCTAACAAAAGGGCTTATTAGTATTACACTTACCTGTCCGGCAGGCTATCTTCTTCTTTGCGAGTCGATGGCGATCGATACTAAATCCTTGCTGACCAATAATTGGCCACGCTTACGGCATTGTCAGTGGCTTCGTAAAGGTCCTTAATAGTGCAGGAGTTAGGGCACTTAGGACAGCACAAAAGGTGAGCCATAGCACACCATAGTAGCTTCATGGCAGGCTATATGAAGGTCACGATGGTTACCATGGTTACTCCCCAGCAACTCGCTCGAGATCGTGGTTACCATGGTTACGACTCGCCGATTTACTATTAGACTACACGATCTGATCGGGAAACGGGAGTTGGTGGGGATTGACCATGGTAACCACCATAGGTAGGTCTAATAAGCCCTAAAGTTCTCTGGAAGACAAAACTTCATTTAATTTTTGCCTGGCAGCTCTAAAAATAGTCTGCCGTCGTTCACTTACGATGAATGCAAGAGGGATAGAGCTAGTTTCAGAACTGTCGAATGAAGTTGATGTGTGCTAAAATCGGCACCATTATTTTTGACTTCAGAAAAAAGAAATATATTTGAGTTCCAAATGTTTGAATATCCCTTTTTGTAACATCCTATCTATATTTCTCCAGTTACCTGATACAATCTGCCCCTTTTCAATTACGAACAATAGTTGAAATTACGTTTTATAAAGGAGCGGGTTTTTTCCGGTCCTATGAACATTTTATTTTTGTCAAAGAAAATTCTGCTGAATGAGTTCGTTTGGTGACAATTAATTCCATAAAGAAATGTTAGTTCCAGCTTTACTCAAATACAAGTTTGTGTTAATTTTGTATTTGAGAAAGTTATGAGTCGAGTATTTACTAAAGAGTGAATAAATTATATGCTGTACTGAATTTGTAAGTCAGGTTTGTTATGAGAAGAACCAAATTGTCTGTAAGATAGACAGACAGTAAAGTGAGATTGGTAGCAATGGCGTGGGGATATAATTGATAAAATAAATATAAATATAGGAAAAAAATCAATAAAAAAGACAAAAGACTGTTGCTAAGTAGAAATCTCTGCCAGGCAACTCCACACCAAGAGAGAAAAAAAGAAGATCTGGATACAAATTCAAGAGTAGACGGTTATAAATGGAATTGAATAACGAAGTTCTACTTGCCGGTTGTGAATTCTAAGAAAATAGTTTTGCATTTCACTGCTGTCTAACCTAATGGAAAGTGACGGTGCGGTCGCCGTCGAGAAAAGAGCATTTCCCCAGAATTTGCCTGTTCACCAAGCCTTAGACAGACTTAAGTTGTAGTTACGCTAAAAAAATAGGAGTGGCTAAAGAATTTACACGTTCCCATTTGTAGCCTAGCCCGTAATCCGTTTTGTAGTCGATAGGTTATTTGCGTGGGTAAGTTCAAACACCGACCTCACCAGCTGTGATGTTAGAGTTATTGTTAAACTTCCAAAGGCCCTCAAATGAGTGATATAATGTCTACGAATTTAGAATCAGTGTTGTCTTTTATTCTCCATCTTCAAATTGGAGATGTCTTTAAAATCTTCTCCTTTCCCGTCCTTAGATCGATCAGATTAATCGCTAGCTGCTTGTGAAGCTCATAATCATGTAATTTCCAGCCAATAAGGTGATTCGGCCTATGCTATATCCTAACTAAACTAGGGACAGTCTCTCATAGTCTATTTTGTTCGACATTTCCCCAAAGATGAAATCTTATGATATGTCAATCTGTAATATTTACACAAAGATACAGTATGTTATTCCCACAGTACATGGCGCACACATATCATAATCAAGTTGCACTTAGAGGCGGACTGGAAACTCGGAGAAAACGAGCCAAATGCCGCATAAAATATTTGCTTACATTTTCCTCAGGCCATATATCACAAAATCTGAGACGTATTTTTTCTTGTTCCTTCCTTTATAATCTATTTTCTTGACAATGTGTTTTCATTTGTGATGTTTTAGATAATGTTTTGTTATTTTTTGATAAACATGAACATAAAGACATACTTATCACGCTGAGGTATGATTGCACTGATTGCACACATGCAATACAGTTAAGATAGTAAGATAATGGCCCCGATTCCTGCAGATACCATATAATATAATTATGATATAAAAACAATATTTTAAATCATATATCTGTCATTTTCTTATCCGTCGAAACAGAAAGGGACGGATGATTGACATCTGTTAATTTTAAATGAAATGGGTGGCATTTGACGTGTTGAAGTTTGACGTGTGCTGTCAATTTAATTTGTCGGGGTATTGGTCAATGTAAAATTTTGAGAAGGTTGTTTAAATTTCTGCATAAAATTGACGTGTGTTCCACAAATTTCATGTCTTTCGATTACACATCCCTTTCCTTTTCGGTGAATAAGAAAATGACATGTATACCTTTAAATAAAATTAGATAATTTGTATTGGCATTGACACATTAATGGTTAAAGCGGTATAAGGCGGCATTTATTATGTAATACGTAACGGCCTCTGTGGTCCAGTGGTTGAGCATTGGGCTCACAATCCCGGAGGCACTGGGTTCGGATCCCGGTGGGGAAATATCAAATAAAAAACAGTTTGTGATCTCTAGTTTGGTTAGGACATTACTAACTAATCGCCTGATTGTCGGAAAGTAAGATGATCCGTGCTTCGGAAAGCACGTGAAGCCGTTGGTCCCAGTTACTATTTACTGATGTAAGTGAGTAATCGTTACATGACCCATATCAGGGGCCTTGGCGGCTGAATCATAACCCTGAGACCAGGGTTGATGAGGCTGGTATTCCACCTCACAACCCACACGATAAGAAGATTACGTAATTTTATTGTTGTTATTTTGATTGACGGTATTAATACTTGGATGGTTAACAATGGGCTTAACATGACGTAACGAACTCTGCCATTGTTGTTTCCGTAGAGAGACACGACGGGCTTCCGGCAGACCACAGCAAAGCAAAAAATTAAAACCGAAAACCAAATAGGTCCAACAAAGCGTTTTTTAGTTGCGACTTTCATTTTGTAAAATGTTTGCATAAGGCTGGAATGCCTATTGGAATTTCCGGTAAGTATTGATACTTATACATTCGGGGAAAAAGAAAAAAAAAGTTCTTAAAAATTTTTTTGTTGTAATATAATTTCAGTAATTTGCTTTCCAGATCAAATCAAATCAAATATACTTTATTGCACACAACATACAAAACAAATTCACACAGATGAAGATAGATACAGTACAATCTGGCGGCCTTATTGCTAAGCAGCAATTTCTTCCAGGCAACCAGTGGATAGGAAACATTATTACAATTTGCTTTCCAGATGGTTATTCCCAAGCAATTCTGTTTTCTAATTAGTCACTAACCCGCTAATTGCCTGTGGTGTATTACAGGAATGCATAATGTGGTTTTGAGTCTCTGTGGTCCAGTGGTTGAGCGTTGCGCTCACGATCCAGAGGTCCCGGGTTTGAATCCCGGTGAGGACATATCACTAGTTTGGTTAGGACATTATAGACTGATCACCTGATTGTCCGAAAGTAAGATAATCTGTGCTTCGGAAGGCATGCTAAGCCGTTGGTCCCGGTTACTACTTACTGATGTAAGTGAGTAATCGTTACATGAGTCATGTCAGGGGCTTTTTGCGCCACATTAATTACCCTGATACCAGAGTTGCTAAGGTTGGTACTCCACCTCACAACCCCACGATAGAAGAAGAAGTTTTGGGTCAAAGCTCAATATATACACGAGAACTTAAAAAATGAGGTATTATGATGTAATACGTACACAACAAATTGCAACTGAGACTAAATGCAATTGCATGAGAAACCTCATAGGAAGCGTTAACTTGGCCTGAGTTCGAACAGAACTTATTAAGAGCCTGGAGGACGTATTCGCAGTTAAATAGTTTCAAACCGCTGCTGACGTATTCATGAATCTCACTGTTAGGGGACGTTTACATTGGAATTGCGGAAAAAACATCCTATCGTATAATAGGCTAGTTTCTAACCATTTCAATCAAAAACGTCAAAACACGGAATTACTATGGAATTTGTATGAAACAGCACATCGTGACGTCATAGAAAACTTACTCTTTATTATTACGTTTTTGTTGTTTTTTTTTTTGCGTAACTTATACTTTTATTAATTGGACGCAGAGACAGAGGCAGACCCAGGAAGCGATGGAGAGACGACCTGGATGCGTTTCAGACGGATTGGAGAGAGATCGCTCAGGACAGGCAGAAATGGAAGCTCAGAGAGGAGGCCTTTGACCAGCAGTGGGACAATCCAGGCTAACTAAAAAATTGCTTGTGTTAAACATTAAATTTTTACAAAAACTTTTTAAATATGCTTAAACTGAACATTACAAATAATTAAAAATAAACTACTAAAACTAAAAACAAAAAGAAACTCATTTAAAAATGCCCCCTTTTTACTACCTCTCGGCCGAATGTGCCCATCACGCTCGCAGTGTTACCCCGTTGGATAACGATTAAAATTCATAAATAAGTTAATAAATAGAAAAAAGAAAATGTATTTCCTTACTTTAAGATCTGTTTTTAAGCATTTAATAATCAGAATTTTATAATTTATCTTGAACATAGAACGCGACACAATTGTACCAAACTCAGATAGGACAGAAGAACAACAAGAATTATCTTTCAATGCAGAAACAGAACTATAAAAGATTAATAACATAAAATTCGCTTTCGACTATATCCCAATTGGGATAATCAGAGGTACTTACATCCATCGCAAGACGATGAAGAATTGACTATGATTGGGACTTGCTCAGATAAAACAGGACACCTAGAAAAAATAGGATTACTTACATTGCTATCATTTTATACTGAGACGGCCTCTGTGGTCCAGTGTTGAGCGTTGGACTCACGATCCGGAGGCCCCGGGTTCGAATCTCGGTGGGGACATATCACAAAAATCACTTTGTGATCCCTAGTTTGGTTAGGACATTACAGGCTAATCACCTGATTGTCCGAAAGTAAGATGATCCGTGCTTCGGAAGGCACGTTAAGACGTTGGTCCCGGTTACTATTTACTGATGTAAGTGAGTAATAGTTACATGAGCAATGTCAGGGGCCTTTGGCGGCTCAAACATAACCCTGACACCAGGGTTGATGAGGCTGGTATTCCACCTCACACGATAAGAAGAAGATTTTGTACTGAAAGAGGTAGGTTACAGTTGCATCATGACATTACAGTGTGTGCTAACCCTTACCCAGTGATGTTAGGTATTCAGTAGTCTAACATTAGGCTGTCTAGGTACTTAGTTGAAAAGCCATTTCGTCCCGGTGATGCTCAGAAGTTTATTCAGTCTTGAATAAAAATAAAACGGATACATTCAGAGCACTAAGTGCTGAAAATGTTTAAGTTTTGACAATGCCTACAAATATTTTATAAATATTTTTAGTGCTTACATTTAATAGGTGTTTTCTTTTATTCAAAAATGGAAATGTTTTGTTATTTCTTTTAAAAATACCTTTAGTCGCTTGTCCTTCCGCCATGTCGCAAAAAACGACATAGTAATTGTGTCCTTAGTCCTATATGAACACATATTAAAACTCAAAAATAAAATATAATCTGAGGGGTTAAAATGGCCACATCGAAGCAATTCATCTAAGAAAGCAAGACAATCCGTGCTTCGGAAGGCACGTTAAGCCGTTGGTCCCGGTTACTACTTACTGATGTACGTAGTCGTTACATGAGTCATGTCAGGGGCCTTAGGCGGCTCAATAGAAACCCTGACACCAGGGTTGATGAGGTTGGTAATCCACCTCACAACCAACACGATAGAAGAAGATGTATTCTAACCACATACATACATATGATCACGCCTTATTTCCCGTTGGGGTAAGCAGAGGCCACGGAATCCTACTTACTACGATCCGGACACACCACTTTCGCTTCTTCTACTTTTATTATCTAAAGTTTTCATGCTCGCCGGTTAGTTAGGTTAGGTTAGAGATTCAATTGTATATGCACATTGAGTGACAGTCCCCAAAGCCACGATGCACGATTTTATACTTAAATATAAGTACGTAGTATGCACGGTGTAATATATGTTTATTTCAAATAAGTGTTCGTTGCGCTGTTTGTCTCTAGGGTACGCGGCGAGGCGTTGGAATAGGATAGTACCACTCACAATTTTTCCAAAACCATGAAACTTTACATTTTCTAACATGATAGACTTATACATGTGGCAGGTATAGTTACAGTGCATCATTCTTTTATATTTCAGTCTGTCGACGGGAATTCCCACGTTGCGACGCCGTGTCGTGACGCCTCATCGTGATATGTCATACATAGCTTGTAACACCCAGTCCTTATATGTCCCATAACACATAAACAGCCTATAAACATCCCACTGCTGGGCACATGCCTCCCCTCAATCATCCGGAGGGGATATGGAGCATACTCCACCACGCTGCTCCACTGCGGGTTGGTGGAGGTGTTTTTACGGCTAATAGCTGGGATCAACGGCTTAACGCGCCCTCCGAAGCACGGAATCATTTTACTTTTTTCGGAGAATCAGGTGATTCAAGCCTGAAAATCCCGATGCGCGCGTTCAAGTGTGATGTTACTAATGCTTATATTCTATTTGGTGTCAGTTTAAGACTTTTGCGTACTAACAAGGTGTTAGTGAACTTTCCGTAGCAAAATTTTTGATTTTTTAAAATAATTTTCGTTTCCATACTCATGAGCTACAACATCCCCCCCTCAGTATTTGGTGTGGTTTGATGATTAGCATCGAGTAATTTCCATCATCAATAATTGGGTAATTTGTATGCACCGTATATCAGTATATATCTATAATGTATTTTGCTGGTAGGGTGGGCCTAGTAAGCCATTAGGTCGATTTTTGAGCTTTTTTTTGCAGGGGCGTAGCTACCGCCGTATTTGCCATATAAATTATACACGTGCATGCCCAAATATTAATAAAAACTTCTGATAAAAGTAAAAAAGCAATTCCTTTTTTCCCACGTAAAACGTGCGTTCAAAAGTTGGCAACACCCAACATCGCGGCCTGCGGGATTTCTTCAACGGGGGATTGTTATAAAGGAAAAAGTGTCAGATAATTTTTTTTTTTTTTAATTTATTTGACTCATAAAATTATACATTTTTGCACATAACATTCTGTCGCCAAACTGACAGCAGATAAATAATTATTATGAATAAATATCGCTTTTAATTTTGTGCATTTGTTTTCTTTTGTGAGATCTTTGGGCCCTCAAACAATTTTTTATACGAAGCCCCGCCAAAGCAAGCTATGCAGCTTTTAAATAAAGAAGTTCGTTAGGTAGGTAGGTCTTGTACCTATTTTCTTTGTGTGCATTAAAGTATTGATTATGTTATGTAAATACTTATGAAATACTTACTCATGAAGTGTTGTGATTCTTCCTCACTTCACAATTATTTAAAAATAAGTATGAATATTGTAATTTATATCTTTGCAATTTACGAATAAAACGAAATTGTATCGCTATTTATGACGGAATAAAAGTATGTTTCAATGACAAATTCTAATGTTAAAAGGCAATTGAATAATTGAATAAGTACGTTTAGTAATAAGTAGGCCTTTTCAGAATATTTGAGAAATTCTTTTGTGCAAAAATAATTCTTTGGCTCATAAAATGAAGTAAAAATGTTGGTAGATCCAATTACTTCGTTAAGAAAAATCATTTAAAAATATTCAATCTAAAAGGAAAATAAGAAAATAAATTAATGGTTGCAATTTTTATTTATGACTTGACTTATTGTAGGTTCACTACTTTTCACTACTTGACCGGGTTTGGAGAGGGTCTCTTTGTATACCTATACTTAATATTATATTTACAAAATGCGCTTAGCAAATTGGACACGATACTGGCTCAAAGATTACTGCATGTAAACCACGTCCAACCCGGTTTAACAATTTATTCTTCCTTGCAGTAAAACGACAAAGTAACAAGACTAAAACAATTAAGCCGAGTTAACGATGACCGTAAACAATATAATTGCTTGGAGAACGGCCCAGCAGTTCTTTAAGGAGAAAAAGTACATTATATTGTGGCGCCACCTGCAAACACCATTACGCCAGTTACTTATATTCCTAGATGGAGTAGTAAAATGTCGAATATGCACATACAATACAGGCTGTTAGTGACGCCGTGACGAATTCTGAGGGGGATGATTCGAATAAAAAAAAAAAACCATGATTCTGAGTTAATCATCATCATCTCCCTAGAATTATCCGGTTTTTTACAGAGTCCGCTTACCTGACCAAGTAAAAACGAACCTAAGCAAGTAATATCAAGTGGAATTTTCATACAAATACCATAGAAAATGTGTTTTGACGTTTATTAAAACGTAACTGATTTGACTAGTTAGAAACTAGGCTATTATACTTTTTTATCGCTTAAACTTAGTATCGCGTTTAGTGGTACCCATATGTTCATAGTTTACTTGCAAAGATTATTCTCTTTTTTATCGCCAACCCCAAATTATTAAGTGTACATCATTATTATGTTATTTTGGCCCATTGAACAAGACAAATTTAGCAGGGTTCACCAAAGAACTTTATTAATACTTCAGAATGTGTTATAGATTATATAATATTATAGTTAAACAAAACAATTAAGAGCCTCACAATATTTATTTTTTTACAATTTACAATATAAAGTAGGTAATAATACTTTATTTACACATCAATCACAATTACAATACTGAGGAGAAAAAAATTCTTGTTTTCCCTCAATTATTGAGATAATGCGAATTTAATGTTTTTATTTTGATCTCTTTACCCCTATGAAAGAAAAACAATATAGGTACTTATTAGGTTTATAATTTTGAATGATGTTTGATTAGTGTTCAGTTTTATAGGGGTATTTTCAAACGTCTTTCTTTTTATTATAATCCTTCATCTAAATATATGGTTTGAATGATGCCGTTAACACTTTTAAGAACAGAACGTTTACAGACGTTCCGATTCCAATGTGTCATAATACCTTTTATGAACCATCATTGACCCATGGTCTCTGTCCGTGAAAGGGTTAAACCACAGAGGTTTGTCTCGGCACCCATTCATCGCATTGAAACAGAAAAAATAAAAAACAGAAAACACTTAAAGGATGAATATATGTGATCCTTAGAATTATACAAAAATTAGTTTACTAGTTATAATTATAATGATCAACAAATCGTATACTTAGTCTTTCGTAATGATAATATGCATGTTAATAAAATATTTTGCTAACACTGGGTTGATGGGGTTAGTCATTGACTCACAGCCTACACGAGAAAAGAACACGAACACTAGAATTTGGTAGAAATTTAACGTTCGTAGTCTCAAACAAACTACTAATACAGGCTATTTAGAATACCACTTAGTTCACAATGTGTGTCAAGATTACTCGAGCTGCATCTATGTAATCGGATGAAGCACTTGCAACGTACTAAAGCCACTCATACACTAGACGTACGTAATATGTTTCAGTGCATTAGAGGGCATTTCTTGTTAGTGTACTGCGTTGTTCTGTTGGAATGAATACGAGTAAGGGGAAGTGGTGTGTCTGATTTATATTTGTAATTTATTAGAAAACACACAGTTGCCTCGACCGTTATAGACGGCGATATTGCTCACTACTATAACGTTGGACTAACAGAAAGTTCGGTGAGGTGTGGGTACTTAGTTCATCTTGCGATGGATGTACCTCTACCCCAAGCATGATATACATGGAATGGAATGGAATGGAATATAAATAGTTTATTATAAATGGGCGCCACTAAAAAAAGACAACATCATAATCAAATTTCCACTAAACAATTACAAAAAAAAAGCAAGACGGGTGTATGTCGGAATGACCATAAGGTGGTGGTGGACGTCCTGAGATAAAAAGGCCTCACTCAGCACAAGTCGCGGCGTGAACCACGACGCTGATATTATGTGGACCCTGTCGGGTGAGACACGAACATCGTGTTCCATAAATATGGGTAATGCTCGGGTTTTCCTACAATTTTTTCTAACAAGAAGCAAACGAGTGTACTTTTTATCCGATGTTGTCCCTAATATGGTAATTCAAGACGACAACACCTGTTCAGCAGTATCGATAAAAAACAGCGCTTAATTAAAAGACATCTGGATGGCGTGTCGCTATTGTTACAGGATCAGTAACTACCTATATAACGTGGAAGTCCTGTTTGGTACCGGGTATTATTTCATTTCTTCCCCTAGACACAAAACGGAACGACGGTAATATTATGATGTGGAGCAATAAAGCCGCCAATTGCGGTGTAATCTTTCTTGTGTATGTTTTAAAATTATTTCTTATATGTGTGCAATATAAAGCCGTGGAAGCCCAGCTTTTAGAACGCTTGCCTCTCACTTTGAGATCACAGGTTCGAATCCAACACAGGCCTAAACCATCGATTGTCGAATTTATTTTCGAATTCATGTTTGTGGAAAACATCGTGAGAAATCTCACATTGCCGCGAAATGCTTTTTCGGTGGTATGTGACCTAACCTGTATTGGGGTGGTTTTCCCATCGCGAGTGGGAAGGTCAGACAGGCAATCGCTTCTGTAAAAAGCCGGTCTGTCAAATCTTCAGGTTAGATAAGCGGATCCTGTGAAAAACGGGATGATGCTAGGAGATAATATGTGCAATAAAATATGTTGTTGATAAATAACTTAATGTTCAAGCCCTGTTTAGCTCCGCGGGCACTATTTCACTTCTTCGCTTAAATACAAAACGGAGGAACGACGGTATACCTACCAAATAAAAAAAAAGACACAAAATATTGATGAATATTTCCTTGCGCTGCTTCCTCAGCTGTAACAACAAAGAAGTGGAATAATGTTTTGTATCCTGGCAAATATTCATGTAAAAAGAGAATTATATTTTGTCCTGTCACCTTCATTTAAAAAGTTCTTAATTATTCTACACCGGTGGACAAATAATTTCGACACAAGTTAGCCTGGGCATTTGGAAAAATATTCGGCTCTGCACCCATTATTTTTGTGATAAATATTGTTTACTTTTATTTTCATACTCTGGATACCTTCCCTTATAAAATTATACCTAGGTATTATACCTATATATATACATACATAAACTCACGCCAATGTCCCACCGGGGTAAGCCGAGATTATGGTATTCGATCCTGACATACCTCTCTTGCTTACATACATACATAAACTGCCTATATACGTCCCACTGCTGGGCACAGGCCTCCCCTCAATCAACCGGAGGGGGTATGGAGCATACTCCACCACGCTGCTCCATTGCGGGTTGGTGGACCTCTCTTGCTTACTCCGCATTATTTAATTGTAGATCGTCCTAATGGCATAATATTTTGATTTTTATAGACAGTTTTTAAATGCCCCAAAAATGCGTCGATTTTGTAATCCACCAGTGTAGTTTCAATAAAACAATATTAAAATCCGTTCATTCGTTACAATTTTGATTTATGCACTGAGCTGAAACTAACTGTTTCGGTTTTGCAGTGTTGCGTAGCAATTTTTGAATTGGAAATTTCGAATTCCAAATATGCACAGCACATAAATACATACCTTACATACACCCACGCCAATAATCTCTGTGGGGGCAGACAGTATTAGAATTTTGATTAGTCGACAGATGAATTATTATACTGCCACTTTCAGTACATTTCTGTTCTATTATATTTTACATCGCAGTAGATGACTATAGTTAGTTATTATAGTGATCCGGAAAACCGAAGATTGGGTTTTGTAACGAGCTTAGGGACGGAACTTCAAGCAGTACTAAAGTAATGTTAGATAGAAAAGCATCGATCGACCTAATATCGCCTGACACGTCACTGTGCTCATAAACGTCACAACACTAGCTTACGTACTTTGATAGATCTTATTCTTACCGCGCATTGAGACGATGTTATCTTATTGAAATATAATTAATAGTTGTACTAAACTAGTTGTACTGTTTAATAGTACCTATGGATGTAGGTATACCTACATGTAGACAATAACCAATTACTAATTTGATGCGAAGCGATAAGCTCAGTGTAGATTTAAAAAATACATTCTAAAGATTAACAAAACTTCTTAAAATTGAAGACGAGTCTTCTCTTGTTCTTCAGACTTACAGAAAGCTCGGTGAGGTGTAGGTAGTTAGTTCATCATGAGATGGATGTACTTACCTCTGACTACGCCATTATGGGATATAGTTGTGAGATTAAGTTATTGTGTTATGAGTCAAATATTTTGCAACACACCGCTACACAACTTTACGTACAATTTTCGTTTTTTCACCATTATGACTTATATAGGACTATCATGAGTGATTGCGGATTATCTCACTTATGTCTCGTGGTTCTATCCGCCCAATAGCGTGAACGGAAGGCACTGATACAACGGAAACAAACACGATTTATCTATAGACGTGGATCCAGTTAATTATGATTAATACTTATACCAATATTATACAGGATATTACTAACATCGTAACGAAAACTTTGAGGGATAATTCAGACCATGATTCGGAGATGATATCAAGTGGAATTTTCCGTCACAAAAATATGGAAATAAAAATAAAAAAAAAACAAGCATTTTCCGACAGGAAATTCCTTTTGATATCAACTCAGAATCATAGTCTGAAACATCCCCTTCAGTATTCGTTACGGTGTCACTAACACCCTACTTGTATGGCTACTTGTATGTACTTGCACGGGGTGTAAGTGACATCGTAACGAATACTGAGAGGGATGATTCAGCTCATTATTCTGAGTTGATATCAAGTGAAAAATCAAAATTTGTCTTTTTTTTAATTATTTTCAATTCTATACTTTTGCGACGGAAAATTCTACTTGATATCAACTCAGAATAATGAGCTGAACCATCCCCCTTAGTATTCGTTACGATGCCACTAACATCCTGTATAAACCAAATGCAAATTGCGTGTTTTGTAAATTAGCTGTCATAACTTCCCGATTGCTGCCAAATCCATACCGTTTACTAAAAAAATAATCTCCTAAAGCATACAAGAGTAGCGCAAAAATGATTAAAAATAAAATTCAAGACAAGAAAATTTCAAAAAGTAATATTAGAATAACAGATAAATTGTTTTTTAATGAGAAAAGTGAAAGACGAATTGCCTTTCAGAAGCCCTACTGGGAAATCAGCCGATATAAACCAAACAATAAACTTAGAAATAATTTGATTCGTAGATTATTGCAACTTGAAACACGTAAGAAAAACCTACTGTTTGAAGTTTTTTTTCTTGTGGGTTACCAAAATCTATAATTGAACTAATCATTTAAAACTCCTTCGAAATATTAAACTATTGGACTAAATAAATCGAGTACAAATAAATAAATTATTATTTTATCGAGGCATTTTAATTTTTTGGCAAAAGTTTATTTTTATTACGTTCTCTGCAGGGACCTTAGCCAAGTTACAAACAAACAGTGACAATACGGGGTGTTAGTGACATCGTAACGAGTACTTTAACACGTTCACCGTATAACTGAAAATTAAATATCGACCTTACGAGAAATGTTATTTTTCGATAAACACATTGGAATTTATGACATGCTATGGCAAGAAAAAAAACAATCTAAAAAGCACCTAAATGAGTTATAAATGTATTGCCCCATATGCGGTTCATACACTGTAAACGTATTCGAAAACTTCAGACCATGAGTCTGGGTTGACATCAAGTAGAATTTTCCGTGTCATGTCACCTTACGTTAATTTTATATATTTGAAAGTCGTAATTTTTTGCAAGGTGGCTAACTCCCCAGATGAGGTTTCCAGCAGGGTTTGTACGGCAATCGTGACGTATGCGCCGCGAATTATATCAAAAGCTTCGACCAATAGCCGTACGCGTTTAATTAGCATTCGCAGCGTCTATTGGTCTAAAGCAGTGGTTCCTAACCCAGGGGTAATTATCCCCTCAGGGGTAAAACGGAGATTCTAGGGGGGTAACACGGGATGGCACGAAATAGTATTATAACTCTTGTTACATCAAAAAGCCAGAAACCGTCTGAATGTTGAGCATGACATGAGATGCGCGTTGAGTGAAACCGAACCTAATATTGTCAAACTTGCGAATGCAAAGCAATTTCAACCTTCACACTAGTTAACTCCGAAATTTATATATTACTTTACTAGTTACCTAAACATGCATTTTCTTACTTACATAATAAACATTTATTCGTTTTGTGTGGTTTTAATTATTTTAATTTAGGGTATAAAACTCAATTTCCATACTTGTTCACAGGGGTAGTGAAATTAAAAAGGTTAGGAACCACTGGTCTAAAGCCACGAGGCGCTATTACGGAGCCGGAAGGGCTGATCCACAGCCATACACAACACAACCTGCCTCTGACAGATATAGCTTTATTTTACCCCCACTAATCTGTCGTACAATTATTGTTGAAGTGTGTTTTGGTTTGAGAGCTTTACTGTACGGAATATTGATCAAGTTTACCGCAAAACTATTGCCAACTATTATATCTGGAATTCTGGATGCTTCGTCTCGTAGTTCGTGTTTGTAACTATTTATGGAGTTAATATTTAATCCCCTTCGAAGCATATCATCAATGTAGTCTTAGTTGTGGAAGTAATTCGTGTGTGAAGTCCTGCAGAAGCAGGTATGGTGTTATTGGAATAAGCTTACAATCTTAAATATGTTTGTTTCTTCTTTATCTTGAATATGTTATTTTTTTTAAGTTTACATATAATTATAATTCATACTAGTGTGGATAGGGTAACAGGCTAACTAGAGCCACCGTAATTATGTTGGGTATAAAATTTTTCTATGCTCAGGAAAAACAAGATGTCGTTCGTCTATATAATAACATAACATACCTACGTAACATAACCTATACCTATGCGTCGCACTGCTGGACATATTCCACCCTTCAATCAACCGGAGGGACTATGGAGAATACTCTACCACGCTGTTCCGCTGCGGGTGTGGAAGTAACCAGATAATAACCGTGACCAACTTTTTCTGACAATCGGGTAATTAAACTCTGCAATGTCCTTACCAAAGGACAGTCTCACAGAGTGATTTTCAAAATTTCCCCATCGGGAATCGAACCCGAAGACCACAACACAACAGCCTCCGTACAATTACTTGTATAATAACTTATACATAATAATTTCGATTTAATTCTCAGTTATTTCATAGCAAACGATGTTTTACAGAAATCTGTTTAGAATGCAATTCTAAACTGTACAAGCAAGTGGATTTCAACTCAATTATTTCATAGCAAACGATGTTTTACAGAAATCTGTTTAGAATGCAATTCTAAACTGTACAAGCAAGTGGATTTCAATAAAATTGTCGAATTCATAACAAATAGCCTTGCATATAACGAGAACTGTGCAGAGCCATAAATTTTCCAAGCAAAAATGGTCTGCAAATTGTACTACAAAAACGCAGTTGAAACCACATATAAATGGGAAAGTGTATGTGTGTGTCTGTCTGTTTATCTGTCCGTCTTTCACGCCAAAACGGAGCGATGAATTGACGTGATTTTGGAATGGAAACAGTTGAAGGTAAGGAGAGTGACATAGGCTACTTTTGTCTCTTTACAACCCCCTCCCACTTCGCTGAATTGTTTTATGGAGCAATTTTCAAGATAAAAAGCTAAAAATTGGTATATTATTGACTAACAAAGAAATCTGATATCAACTCAGAATGATGATATGAACTCATGGTCTGATTCATTCCACAAAGTTTTCGTTACCATGCCACTACCACCCTGTATATTATAGGTAAGTAATGTTTGTTTAAGTGTCCCTATTACAGGGATAAATTTGTATATTTGTTGTTCTAATCGTAAATGTTGTGTATCCCTGTAATAGGTAAGTACTCTTAAACAATCATTACCTTACCATTTGTATTTTATAGCACTACGATATGTGTACTGTTGGTATAATTATAAATTAAATAAATAAATAAAAATGTTTGTGGTAGACATGAGCCGTCAATCACAAATATTTTATTGTCACTGTCGATTGTTATAATCGTTTGCAACTTGGCTAAGTGTTTTATTACTTTTATATATTTTTCAAAAATAATCAAAGCTTGTAAGGGCCCTATCTCATCAGGTTGATTGAGCGGAGGCTCAATAGTAGGACATAATACGTCATTTATGTTACCTATGTATAAAAGATGACAAACGAGCATTTAAACCTGTAATAGAAATAAATATAATAATTCGAACAACACTTACGTACTACGTAATTATACGCGTATATATGTCTGTGTTTAATTATTTTATTATTATGAATGTCGTTTTCATATCTCGGGCCTATGGAGTCCCGGAATTTTCGAAGGCGTGTCAGAAGGCCGAAGCTTATTACCTCTATAATTATTATGTCTATCTATATATTATTATACGTTGACTATCTTTCTCATCACGTAGGTCAGGTGGAAGAAATCTCTTTGTTTAGAGATAAGCTGTACTATCTGTTTTCTTTGTACGTTCCTTGTATCTGTTTTATTGTATTTATTTATTTATTTGTACACAATAAAACAGACACAAGAAACATACAAAGAAAACAGATAGTACAGGCAAGCTTATCTCTAAACAAAGAGATTTCTTCCAGCTGACCTACGTGACAAGAGAGACTTTCATTGTGTATATATAAATAAATACATCAATATTCTCGCATGTTTAACTCTTATATTAGCTTAATGTTACGTGCAGATTTACTTTTGGATCCATGATAAAGCTCCACACATTTATAAATAAGCACAGGCAGTACAAAGCCCACACGTAAATCCATTTATAAATTAAATTCGCCGGTTCACACAACGTGGTCCTAAAACGTTTTTAACTAAAAATTCTGTTTACTTCGTTAAAAAAAACACAAACAATTTCCGAAATGGCGATTTTAAGCAAATTGCTTGGAACTCAAACAAATCATTCCGATAATTTGATTAGATCCAGTCAAAGCTTAGACTGGTGGAAATAATTAGCAAGGCGTACTGACAGGCAGTCAATAAAACTCTATATTGTTAAGGTTTTCGATCATTGGCGACCCGAATCAATCGTCATGACGCTGACATACAAATTCAGTCAATCGTGTTCAAGAGGAAAATATCCTATTTTCTTCGAGATTTATTTTCGACGTGCGCACAATAGAAGGAAAATTATACGAATTCAGGGTAAATTAACGCTGCCACCGAAACAGTCGGCAATATTTAGCGGAAGGCATTCATGCGTCAGACCAATTCCGTTTATTAATTTCGCTTCGAGGTTTACCTACGCAACTAAATCGAGGTTTGACACATCAAAGTTGGAGAGGCTAAATTGTCGTATTCCCATTTCAAAAATTGAGGGATGATTCGCCCAATTTGTGTTGGGATGAGATCAGACGCGGCGTTACTCGCATCTTGAAATTAATTTAGATTCTAACCTCTCTAGCCGACGAGTGTTCGTCCCCGGCGGACTCGCGCGCATTGCCTCATAAATTGGCGGCCTTTGTACAGC
Source organism: Pectinophora gossypiella (assembly GCF_024362695.1). Lineage (NCBI taxonomy): Eukaryota > Metazoa > Arthropoda > Insecta > Lepidoptera > Gelechiidae > Pectinophora > Pectinophora gossypiella. Next base: position 11,010,333 of record NC_065410.1, read on the forward strand.
GGAATTGGTTTTTCAGTTGGATCGATACAAAAAGAGAAATGTGAATATGAAAACAATGTAACAAAGGGAGACAGATTCAACTCACTTTCCGAATACAAGTCTTTTGTCGTCGTAAATAGTGAAAATAAAGACGTGTGTTTTATACATAATGTTTAAGTAAGGATGTAGTTCTTACTTCAAAGAGACATGTCTTGCTTGTCTTTACATTATAATTACAGCTTTGTGCATCCTGTTGCATTCATTAAGAAAATACGTGCATACGTACGTTCTTAATCGTATCTCTGGTTCAACTCTACAGCTACGAACTTAATTTAAACAAAATTGCTATTCTACGCTGTGGGGAATCGTGCGGTTAATGTACGCGGCATATTGTAGATATTCTATGATTTATAATGGCAACATCGAGAAGGGTCGAAGGGGTAAGGGGGGATGTACTCACCATTTAATTTAGTCTAAACTATCTGACTGTTTGAACACTATGAAGTCTAAATGACAAGAAAGGCTGCAACTGCTTCAAGTTGCCCTAGAGTGAATTGTGTCTCCGCCCTTGCTAATAAAATACGTACGTACATAAGGTAACAGGTATGGTACATATATAAGTATCAATGTGTCATAAAATGTAAAAAAAAATATGCAATGGTGTAAAAATTGATATTTTTTCTCATTATATTCAATATGCGTATTTTGTTAGGTACTTAAGTATCTTGTAGCGCTATAATTCGGTCACGTAACCTCTTTAGCCTATAAGCTTACTGAACCAGCCATGCTTCGTGCATTATTCATTACGTCATCATTAAAATAATATGTTATACAATATAACTGGGCACGTTGAATAATTTGCAAATTACTGCTGGTTGAACCAGAAATGAAAATTGGTTATTTTCAACAAAGATCGTTAGGGTAGGTTCAGTTATTGAAATTCAAAAATATATTTTTTAGTTCTATCGTAATCCTTAATTCCCCAGTTCGTTTATCGGGTTCTCTGTTCTTTGTTTTAGGCATTGAATAAAAAGAACAAACAATAATATTTATGTAGACAGAAATTTAAAAATAAAGGATAATAATTTAAAAATTAATTTGTACACAGGAATAAATGTAGGTAAATAAAAAACGTACAAATTTAAAATACTAAAATAGAATATTGACGTCAAAAAGCGTTCTGTATTTTTTTAAATACTGAAATATTGAAGAAAATGCAAAATTCTTTACAAAATCCTTAATAAAATTATGGACTATACTTAGTTATTTAACCTGTCACCAAATGGTCTAATGATATTACTATTCACCTTAAGACGAAGTGGCTAATGCTTGTCTCGCTGCTGACCTGTGACTCTGCTCACTCCGCTATGGATTTCAGGCGTGCTTTTATTTCGATATGTAATATTCACTGATATTTAAAAGACATGACTGATTCATGAATATTAATGGTAATAAACTATTGTATTCCTAGTAGGTACCTACCCCGTTAGAGGAGTGAACTGCGCTGATGGTTTGAATGCATCAGCACGTTTGAACGTAGCTGTCGAACATCGCGGACATAACGGTAGAACATGCGATGAATACCTAAGCGGCTCTGTAGGTCGGCACCCCGTACTAACTGCACCTACTCGTCTAGATCTATAGTACATACGTGTTGATTCTGTCATACATATACATATCTGTCGTTTATAGCATGGGCTGCAGACTACGGACGGCCGCGTGAGTCCTGCCAATTGAAACTGTTTGGGTCGCTTCTTTTAGCGCAGCTCACACAAGGCTAGCAAAATCCGTCCGTGTACAAACTGCGCATAACGGGTAGTTAAAACAATCAGAGCGGTTACTATACTAGTCAATTCACTCATACCGATGCGTCAAGGTCACGGGCTCGTCTATCGAGATCATGAAAACCAACGCTATTAGACTCCCTCGATCGTGGTTACCATAGTTACGTCCACTAATTTGCTATTATACTACACGATTCCTATCACCGAGCCCGTCACCTTAAGGTGCATCGGGCAGGATGGACTGGCAAATGTAATACCCGCTTTAAGCGGGTGAAGCAATGTTTGCAGCAACGCTAACGAACTTCAAGCGCGAACCGTAGAATGCATGCGAACGGTATTCAAGCGCAGCGCGATCAGTCGTATCCGTAACCGTAACACTGTCTGTAACGCGTACGCGATATAAACCAACTCTTTCAGCTACGCGATAAATAATACAATTTTATTCACAAAAGTTGTTAAGAACAGAAGAGGCAAAATGATTGGACACTTATACGCCTATTTTCCATCGGAGTAAGCAGAGACTATGGAATTCCATTTGCTTCGATCCTAACATACTTCTCTTGCTTCCTCCACATTCATCAATCATTTCATACACGCACTCCCCGGGTCAGAGTAGATCTTACTGAATCTTTTCTAAGAAAATCTCCAATTTGATCGATGTAGGTCACTTCTAGGTCACTTATAAGTCTTTTAAGGAAGAGAGGAAAGAGAACAAATTAAAGAGAAGACAAACGTCGTGTCTTGCAAAGAAGTCATAAAATTGCCCTTAGCGTGGCTTTTAAATGAATGTGATGATTGGCAAGATATATGAACAGCATGCTACAGGGGTACTAAGTAATGCACGCCTGATTCCCGCTGCTTTCGCAAACAGACGCATACGCTAAACCTGCACGCAGCCTAATGTATACACATTTGCTTTAACATAATATATAACCGTATAACCCGTTACCGGGATCTCAAAGCTGTTCAAATTGTATATAAGCGTAACCTGAAGTTTCCGGCCAACGGTTTCTTAACAAGCGATTGCCATCTGATCTTTTCACTTGAAGGCATATTCTGTCCAATTAGGTACAGGTACGGGTTATATGACATGTCAGTGTTTATTTTTCTCGGGTATTCGGGTGTCTCGGGTTTTTCGCTAAAATTACCATGGCTCCGATTCCTACAGACACATCCTAATTTTATTTTAAGTTATACCTGTCATTTTCTTATCCGCCGAAAAGGAACGGATGTATAACAACTGTTAATTTTACAAATAAAGTGAATGATAAACCCGGGGGAATAAAATAGGCATCTCGCTCATAGGCAAGCCGTTTGACGTGTGCTGTCAACTTAATTCTGTTGGGTCGGGTCGGGTTATTGGGCAATATAAAATTTTGGAAGGGTTTTTTAAATTTCGTGTGTTCCATAAATGTTATGCCTGTCTAATACCCGTCTCTTTCTTTTTCAGCGGTTAGGAAAATTAAAGGTGCTTATAACTTGAAATAAAATTTACTCGTGTGTCAATCTCATCAGGCAGAAATTAATAACCATTCTTGGAATTGAAACAACTATCAACTCTGCAAGATATAATTCGACTTTGTATGACTTGGAATTCCCGGGATGATAAATATTTTGGAAAATTCTTAGATTTATTTCTGTCACTGGTTATGCGGGTATGGAATGGAAAACAGAACACTCCATACACACGTTATGAACTAATACGTTTTGTAGTGTTTTATTATTTTATGCAACCTTAAGACCCTTATCTATTTTACGTTTTCGTTTTTTTTTGTAGACTCTCATACCTTGTATCATCATTATTATTTTATGATGTAAGGAGTAATTATTAGGTCCCAGGTTCGATTCCCGGTGGGGATATATCAATAAAAATTACTTTGTGGTCCCTAGTTTGGTTAGGACATTACTGGCTGATCACCAGATTGTCCGACAGTAAGATGATCCGTGCTTCGGAAGGCACGTTAAGCCGTTGGTCCCGGTTACTACTCACTGATTTATTTATTTATTTATAAAGTACAACCACATCACATATATTTAAACATTTTACATTTATAAGGTTACGGTATTGTGACTAATATATATGAAAATTACGAGACTGATGTAAGTAAGAAGTCGTTACATGAGCCATGTCAGAGGCTTTTGGCGGCTGAATAGTTACCCTGACATCAGGGTTGATGAGGTTGGTACTCCACCTCACAACCCACACGATAGAAGATTATAATATTACCTGTAGGTAGCTGTGTTTCCCAAATAAAGAAAAACTTCAGGTATACTCGTAGATGGATCGGGTGCATCAACACATGAATTGATATCAGTGTATATAGTGTGTATGTGTGTACTGCACGTTGGAGAACACCCGCTGGCTATTTTCAGTGGATTATACGGGCCATAGACAAGGCTAGCACTGTCAGGTTTTATTTTATTGAAAGCAGTCGTTAACACTATGTCGAAGCAGAAATAAAGAGTAAAGCTTAATTCTACGAAGGATGTTAGAACAGCAATTTGCAGTTTTTTCATCTAGTACTTACCTGTTTTTTTTTTAACTCTTACTATTTTAGATTTAGCTCGAATGGCGTTTATTAATTAACTGGCTTAGACTGGATTGGACTGGCTTGGTTAGTGATTTGACTATAGAATTGTTTAATAATTGTTTGCCACGATCACTTTTTGAATTAGCCTTCCAGATACTGGTAACATGAATGAGCTCACGACTATATCCCAAAAGGGGGTTGTCAGAGGTGCATTCATTGTGAAATGACCTAAGTACTCACACCTCACCGAGCTTTCTTTTGCACCAACGTGTTAAGTGGTGAGACGACTTTGTTAGTGAAACACCACTACTACTAGTGGGTACTAGATGGAAAAGCCTTATTTGTATTGTTGCTCAAAAATAACCAAATAAGATTTTGATCGTCATTTGTGTCTGTGTTTTGCTTAAGGTATTATTACGTCTTATAATATCTTATCGTCGTGTTAAATTGTCGAATATAAGACTGTAAAACTTACCCAGTTGTACATGAGTTGAATATGTCAAAGTGTGTGTTGTTATTGTGAAAATGATGTGTATTTTGGATAGTAGACCTTTTCAATATGTACCTGTGAACAAATAAAAAATTATAATTAGTATTTAGCGCCTCCGTGGTGTAGTGTTTAGAGCATTACGCTCCCGATCTAGAGGTCCGGGTTCGCTTTCCGATGGGGACATTATCGAAATCACTATGAGAGACTGTCTTTTGTTTGGTGAGGACTTTTCAAGCTTGAATAACCGTAACTGAAAAAGTAAGATGATTCCGTGCTTCGAAGGGCACTTTAAGCCGTTGGTCCCGACTATTAGCCGTAAAAACTCCACCAACCCGCAGTGGAGAAGCGTGGCGGAGTATGCTCCATACCCCCTCCGGTTGATTGAGGGGACTCCTGTGCCCAGCAGTGGGACTTATACTGGCTGTTTATGTTATGTTAATATTCACCGTGATAATAATGTAAAGCGAGCGAGTGATGATTTTTCGTTTTTCAAAATACGTTCCGGCCGCCGTCGTTCACCGTTCTACACGCTCTATCTATGGAGTAATGAAAATGGAGGCGATTACTCCACCGACAAGAGCGCAGCTCTTAAATAAAGAGAGAGAGAAAATACGTAGGTAGTTTGAATGGGGATAAAAACTAGAAGTTCAAATGAAGGTGGCAACACTATTGAGTGTAGTGTGTTTTGACAGTTCTCCATACTGTCCCGCTAAAATTCGTGATAAATTGCTATAAAATATAGAGCAATGTGAAGTGTAAGTTACGAGAAAGAAAAGCATACATACATACATAAACTCACGCCTATTTCCCACCGGGGTAAGCAGAGACTATAGAATTCCATTTGCTTCGATCCTGACACACTTCTCTTGCTTCCTCCACATTCATCACACATTCATCATACACGCGTAGCATCTGCGGTGTGAAGTTGAGTGATAGAGTGAGAAACAGTGTGATAAGACAGAGATGTGGTGTAAAAGACGATATAGTGACTAGGATTGAGAAGGGAATGTTAGGTTGGTTTGGACACGTTGAGCGGATGAAGGATAATAGAATTGCAAAAGCGGTATATAAAGCGAAAGTTGATGGTAGGGCTGGCAGAGGAAGACCGAGAAGGACTTACGATGATCAAATTGGAGATGTCCTTAGAAAAGGTTCAATACGATCTACTCTGAAGAAAGAAAAGCAGACAGTTGAAAAAATCAAACTGCCATAGTTTGATTGAAAATAAGATTTTCTAAGTTTTTTTCTTTCCGATATTTAGTGAATAAAAATATAACATAAGATTTTGCAGTTAAACACTGAGCAAAACTATAGTGTAAAAATATAAGCAACACATCAAATGTTTGTTAGTTGTTTGTTAGTGTGGGGAACTGTCAAAATTTAAGAACACTCAACAGAAATGACACCTGATGGGAGAAATAGGCAGTTTCTACCCTCAAAGGAATGAAGTGCTAAAATTGATATCTTGGAAAATTTTGGAAATGAAAGTGCACGCTTGATTCTACAACGCATTCAACGGTCATCCCATTTGCATCTGATGGAAAGTCACGTTCTTTGACGTCCACTTTACGATAGTTCACAGAAACGTTTCAAAGGAATAGCTCACGATTTAAAGCCTAACAGATACACTTTAAATCGCGACAAAATGAACTTTACAAGAGTGGAAAAGTGATATCTTACATATTATTTATTTATTTATTTACATTATATTAGTATCTATAATATACATCGATGCGACAGAAAATTCCACTTGATATCAACTCAGAATTATGGTCTGAATCATCTTTCTTAGTATTCGTTACGATGATGTCTCTAACAAATATATACCTATTATATTTTAAAGGTCACTGATTAACTGAAACATAAATAAATGTCAAAACCAAGGAGCACCACTGGCATATAATAAGAAATAATACTACGTATAGAACGGCAACTCACGTCTCCCCACTAGCGGCTGAACTAGGTACAAAGGTTCCTTTTCACTTTAGACGGCCTCCGTGGCCCATTGCTTGAGCGTTAGGCTCACGATCCGGAGGACCTGGGTTCGACAGTCCGTTAGGGACATATCACAAACATCGCTTTGTGGTCTCTAGTTTGGTTAGGACATTACAGGCTGATCACCTGATTGTCCAAAAAGTAAGATGATCCGTGCTTCGGAAGGCACGTTAAGCCGTTGGTTCCGGTTACAACTTACTTGATTGATGAGGTTGGTAATTCGCCTGACAACCCACACGATAGAAGAAGAAGAAGACTTACTTTAGAGTAGGCAAGGAATATGTTTCGATTATATTAAGTATGAATATTTTTAAAGTTTGTCTAAGTTCCGTAGCAAGTTGTCCCAACTGGGCACCCTAAGGCCTGTTGTCTTAAACGATGTACCGGGTGAGAGCCTTCAGCGGTCCCCATTTGTCCGGCCAAGTAGTTAATGCCATCTGCGGCAAATCTGCAATAAGTAAAAAAAGTACCATGTTGCATGTTGTTGTGTGTGCAATAAAGTATTTGTTATGTTATGTTATGTCATGTTGTATTTAATGCTTTGCTTCTGTCACGAATGAGGTGTGTTTTTGTTTAATCTGAGCAAGTTTAGTATACTGTGGCATGTTAATTTGGCATCTCGCTGCTTGGTACATTTGCAGTAGGTCAAACTTCTATTGTCGTGTCTTTATGAACGGCTAGGGGGTGGCAATGTTTACACTACCTAGCAGTTACCTCTCCTTAGAGAATACTACTGTGATGTTTACTTTACGTCTTGGCTGGACTCAATGTACTGCGTCGGAAACTGCTGCCTTTATTACATGTTGTAAAACCAAGACGGTATATTGACAGATGTATGTATACAGGGTATAAGTGACATCGTAACTGATACTCGTACTGAGAGACATGGTACAGCTCACGATTCTGAGTTAATATCAAGTGGAATTTCCTGTCAGAATAGTCATGAATTATTTTCAGTTTCATAATTTTGCGACGGAAAATTCCACTTGATATCAACTCAGAATCATGGTCTGAATCATCCTTCAACGATTTAATTACGATGCCACTAAACACCCTGTATATTTCCCTACTTATTCTGCTGTGTGTCTATGTATACTTAGTTGATAATTTTTCTCTTAGTATGGTTAGGTATTATTAGAAAATATGTATTAAATATATTGAATATATACGTTTTATTATGTAAGTACTCGTATAGTGTGTTTATGTAAATATTAACTGTAGTTATTATATTAACTATTGTTGCACCATCCCGCATCCAATTTTTTTAATGGCTGATTCCTGGTAGTGGTTGCCTGTAAGAATTTGCTTCAGAGATTGCCGCCCATTCGTACTGTTGTTAAATGTTTTATAAATGTTTGTGTGCCATATACGATACTTGATTTGATTTGATAAATATTCCCGCACCCCTGCCCTCGAAAAACTATTTCAATTTTCAGTGGATATCTGTACCGTACATTATGGCACAAGGCCGTTGGGAATTAGCACCACAAAGTGAAACACTTTGCTGAAATTAAGCGCCATCATCGCCTTGAATAGACTTCACTAATGGAACTTCGTATACGGTAATTTTATGAGGGTAGCACTGGAAAGCAGATAGTCTCAAAGTTCACGTACTACCGCGTGCTCTAAAAACGAATGAAGTGGGTATGTTGTACACTTGAAGGTAGTTTGCATAGGTACGATGCCTCAAGATTCTTAGTAACTTGTAAAGCTTTATGAAGTATAAATAAATAGACCAACAAATATGCTATGGCCATAGAATGACGAATAATGCTACGTATAGAACGGAAACTCCCCTCTCTCCACCAGCGGGTGAGTTAGGTTTACCTCACCCCCCCTCAGTCTGTAGTCTTCAATCATATGGGCGTCAGGCGACACAACAAGAGATGCTCGTGTACGATAACGTCAATGTGTAGTGTCGGTGTAAAACGAAATGTTTTGTATGAAGTTAGTGTCCGGGCGGTGATTGGCTGAAATCGGAACTAAGGCTGTGAAAAGGTACACAGTTGGTATTAACAGGGAATGCCAGTCATAAAGTGGTTGGTATATTTGCACAATAAGTAGATACAATACTTATGTATCTTTATTGCGCGTAATTTGAGAATGAATATGTCATTAAGATGTTAAATACTATGTACGGACAACCGTACTATTTTATTGCTGAATCTTGTTTGAAATATCTATCGTTTGATGTATCATATTATATCACTTTAAAATCAGTGCAATTAGACGCTCTCTATCGAGCGGTCGTTTTATATCATTTCCTTCAAACGCCGTTTTCTATATAATTTTTATCAATTATCATATATATTAAATATAATTTATCACAAGAGTGTAGTTTACCGCTACATACTAAGTAATCTGTGTCAAGACGAAGGTGGAACCCTTCCTTCCAAGGGCTGTTATATCTCCATATTGTGCGCAGTGGAATAACGAACGACCAAGACATAGTACCTATGTTTATAGTCCTTTAATTAGAATGTGTGGAGATGGAGTACACTGGCTCCTGACAATGCCATCAACACGCTAAAGATCCTTGTCAGAATATACAGGATGTTATTGACACCGTAATGAAAACTTTCGGGGATCATGATTCTGAGTTACTAATGTCAAGTAGATTTTTTTTTTTCAAGTAGAATCGGGTCGTGTACGCGGTACAAGATAAATTATGAAATTGGGATCACTAAATAGAGACAGATCTAAAACTAACGCTTAAAACTATTAATTTTTTCGAAGATTTTTTTAGTTTTATTTTAACTTATTTTTAAATTTTAATCAAGAAAACGTAATAATAAGTCCGAAATTTCATCATCTTTCTACGACGTCACAGTGTGCTTTTTCATAATATACAGGGTGTTAGTGACATCGTAACGAAAACTTTGAGGGATGATTCAGACCACGATTCTGAGTCAATATCAAGTGGATTTTTCCGTCGCAAAATTCATGTTTTTTTTTTAGTTTTTTAAAATTATTTTCAATTCTATACTTTTGCGATGGAAAATTCCACTTTCGTTCGTGTTTTGACGTTTAGTAAAAAGTAACTGATTGACAGGTAGGAAATTAGCCTATCGAAAATAATATAAAAAAAACGAAAAAAAAGATGAATTTTGCGATGGAAAATTGAGTATTTGGTACAGTGTCCCTAACACTCGGTATATCCCACGTGACACATGACGCCCTTAACCTGGCTAGAGAACAAAGGATAACAAATTGAATAAGTTACAAATGAAAAAGTTTCGCCTTTGATAAAAGCATTTTTCAAATTAAATAAAAAAAACCTGTTAATTTTATATTGTTTGTCATGACGATTTATTATATTAATGGTAATGTGTGATCTGTAATGTGAACTGGACATAAATGCACCTTTGTTCTAGAAAGGATTTCTGGGCCTAACCAATTAATTGAGCCGGTTTGCGCTTCGGGTTAGAAGATTAGTTAAGTAAGCTGAATTTATGAAAACGGGATAAACTCTAGGGCCAAATGACATTTCTTCTTACTAAATAATCACCGTGGTCCTGTGGTTGACCGTCGGGTTCACGATCCGGAGGGATCACAAGTTTGGTTAAGACATTACAGGTAGATCACCCGATTGACCGAAAGTAAGATGACCTGTGCTTGGCAGGGCACGTTAAGCCGTTGGTCCCGGTTACTACTTACTGATGTAAGTATGTAGTCGTTACACGAGCCATTTCAGGGGCCTTAGGCGGCTCAATAATAACCCTGACACGAGGGTTGCTGAGATTGGTCATCCATTACTAGTTTAGTAAGGATATTACAGGCTGATCAGAAGGCACGTTAAGCCGTTGGTCCCGGTTACTACTTACTGATGTAAGTATGTAGTCGTTACACGAGTTATGTCAGGGGCTTATGGCGGCTCATAACCCTGACACCAGAAACCTGATAGAAAGAGAAGAATAATCAGCCATCTCTCTGGCCGCGTGAATTCTGTATCAATTCAGAAATGGCGTTGAATAAACCCAGATATTGTATAAACCGGCATTTAAACGCGACATCCTAAACTTGTGTATCTATAGAGGGAGTTGATATCTCTCCATTGTTAATATTGTTTAAGTTTAAATTACACTTACCAGTTTGTTTTCTTCAATAAAGTACTATTTGCTCTGTGTTGTTCAATCGACTACTTCGAGTGTGTTGAGGCAGTAAGTAATGAAAGTAAGATAAAGTTTGTTCATCTGTACCTAAGCGTTGGTTGCTTTTTATGTTAATATATAGAAAACAATATTTGTCTGTCAGGCATTTATATAATTGTAAACACTCTTTTCCTACCCCTTTGGGGATGCAAACGTGATGCTATGTTATGTTGTTATGGTATTAACTGTAAGTCTTCTTATTCTATCGTATGGGTTGTGAGGTGAATTACCAACTTCATCAACCCTGGGGTCAGGTTTATTATTGAGCCGCCAAAGACCCCTGACATGGCTCATGTAACGACTACTTACTTACATCAGTAAGTAAGGAACCAACGGCTTAACATGCCTTTCGAACCACGGATCATCTTACTATTTGGACAATCAGGTGATTAGCCTGTAATGTCCTAACCAAACTAGGGATCACAAAGTGATTTTTGTGATATGTCCCCACCGGGATTCGAACCCGGAATCTCCGGATCGTGAGCCCAACGCTCAACCACTAGACCACGGAGGCCGTTAACTGTAAGTCAGTATTGTATACCTATTTATGATTCACATTTCGAAGATCTACATGATAAAAAATAGACTAGGAATTGACATCATATAAAAAAAGGAAACAACGCCTGTAATCCCGGCGAGGTTGGCAGAATCATAACCTATAAGACAATAACAATTATTAAATTCAAAATGGAATTAATTCTCTTTCATCGACCTTTTCTTATACCCTGACGTATATTTTAGACGAATTGACTAAAAAAGGTTCATTGCCTGTGATAAGGTCATGTAGATAGTTTTATTTTGTTTCTATGGTACGTTCATTTTAGCCTAGCAATCGACGCCGATGGACGTAATTAGTCTATAAGTCCTGAGAGGCTTAAAGACTTTTTGGAGAACTGGTTAGAGGGCCAGACACCTACACCAATCCCTTGTTTAATAGGTTTGTAGAGTAGGTACTTTGCTTTATCTTCATGCGATGAAGTGACTGTGAAGTACAGGGGATTTATTTTTGAATTGAATCACCTTCAACTCAAGCTCGAAAATAATACATTTCACGTAACATATCAGAATTTGTCATTTGCAAGATGAGACAGTACATATTTTCGCACGTGAGTTATTATTATTATTATTTGAGAATTGTGAGGGCCGAACTGATACAGCCCGCGAGATCACTGCGACCTTGTCAGATCTATTTTGCCCTAAATCCCTAAATTTAAAAATCCTCCTCTAGGCCAATCCGTTCGAAGAGATCCAGCGTCTTTTTGGGAGAAAGCTCTATGACTTCACGGGGGTCCATTATGTGGCCCCCAAGTGTACGGCTTCTACTATGTATGAGAGCCTCACCGCTGCACAACAGATGTAGTGGCGTCTCATCCTACCTTAAGCATAATCTGCATAAAGGGTCAGCTCCATTCTGTTTAGGTGCTTATTGAGTCTGCAATGCCCCGTGAGTTGGACGCAAGCGATTCAACATAAGGCCACAAGACCTTTGTTTATATTTAGGTATTAGCGAAGTGATCCGATTCAACGTAGTTTACTCTGTCTTATTGCAGAAATACAAATCATAATAGTAGAAGCCGTAAGCAAGCCATATTGAGTTCTAAAGATTAGCCCGAACGCAGACTTCCTTTTTACCCTGCGGGGAAGCAAAAATGGTTGTATGCCAATCTGTTCGTAGAGTTCTCTTACCACGGCATATTATGACCACGGCTATCACCTAAACATTATTATTCGGAAGAATTTCAGATAAATGTGTTCTTGTTTCATGCTTTTTAGATCGCGATTATTTTTGTATACGGAAATTTGGGTTTACAATCAGCTTTATTTTGACTATAACTTAACCCCTTAAACGCCGGAACGCGGATCTCGACCAGACACAATGTAAAATCTATTGTGTCTGGTATCTCGGCATATGAGAGGTTAATAGCTATCGAGCTCCAGCGCAAAATAGAATGGTAGAAAGTATAAGAGGTAATTTAATTTCACCCTCCCAGATACATAAGTGAGGTAAATTGCATTATTCCAGTAGAATGCAGATACCTTTTTGGAAATCCAATTAATTTGGAATTCATTATTAACAATCGCCACGACTGGATCATATTTTTTTGATAATACCTGCTTCTAAATGGAAATATTTTATGTTTTACGTGAATCCCTGAATATTTTATGAATCATTTGTCTTTGGTTTAAAAAAAGCAGTATTATTTACTTGTCTTTAAGTATTTATTAGTATTAGGCAGGTAATAAATCAGTCATTGGTAGTACATAGTTAAAAACTTAGGTACTTACTGCGGTAATATTATGTACTGGTATCTCTTTTCTTGCAAAAATTCTTTAAAACAATAAAAAACTCTAAACTAATTCCACTAATGTAACTTTTAATATTCGGTAGAGAAGTTCTATACCTAAAGGTCGCCGAAGTGGACACACGCACACACTCGTAACGAAAAGTACACTTTAGCAAATTAACACTTTCAATTTTCCATCCGTAATGCCCAAAGTTCAGTCAGATAAACAGCCGTTGAAAAGATCGGGTGCAACAGATGAACGAAAAAGCCGTTTCCACTAAAACTTTCCCGTTCCATAATTAATGGTCGCCATTATTCAAAATTTAAAAATGGAATCCAACGATTGGCCGAGTCTTAATTCGAAAATACGGCACCGTAATACGAAATTTAAATTTGCTTTGACTTTATTATAAAATAAACTTTCAGAGATGGAAATAGATTTATTTATTAATTTGAACTTTATTTCATATATGCTCAAGTAAAGTGTATACCTTACTGACCAACCTGATGGGTTGTCGACTAATAATCGTGTTACATTAGAAACGAAATACATACGAGTAATTTCCAAAATAAGTAAATAAGTAATTTTACTAATTGACGCTTGAATAAAGATTTTGCTTTGGCAGAGTAATGATATTGATCATTGTACTAAATTTTAAGCGTTTGTTCTAACAATCGTCACGCTATAATATAAAGCTATAATATCTATATTATAGCTTAAGATCGTTTATCTCCCTATAACTTATTATTAAGTGTAATATAATATCTATTATAAATGCCAACAGAAAACACATTATCGCTATAGGTACTCAAAAAAATGGGTTATTGCAATCTCAGAATAGGTAGGGTGGATGGTCTTTATATTGCCGCAGTAAAGCCATTATCCATAGTTGCAGAAGTAAGGGGGTCGCTGGAGTCAGGCGACAGACAGGCGCGGCAAGATGGCGCCTGGGACGTCACGGTGAAAGTCCCTGGGTTACTGGGGCGGACTCAAGGTCTACGCGGTACACGGTGAAAGTTAGATAAAATTGCTAAGGGTTTCAGATCAAATCATTTTTCTTTTTATTTTTACATTTTATTCAAAGATTAAAAGCTGTGGTAGCCCAGTTGGTAGAACGCTTGCTTCTCACTTTGAGGTCGCAGGTTCGAATCCAGCACAGGCCTAAATCAATTATTGTCGAATTTTTTTTCGAATTCATGTTTGGATCTTAAATGATTATCACATCGAGGGTTGAAAGGCAAATGGGTTTAAGCGACATTTTGTGAACTTTACAGGAGAGCCATTTAAAGTTTTATTTTTTCGAAAAAAAATTATATAAAAAAAACTACTGAATCAAAAGTGTTCAAAATGCTAAGTATGATTTTAAATTAAACGTTGCACAATTCTGTATTTATTTGGTTCGAAAAATACATCAGTTATAGATTTTAGAAGTCGCTTAATACAAAATGCCTCAATTGAACTAAATTACAGTTGAAGGAAAACGGTTGATATCCACTAGAGCCAAATATTGGCTAAAAGCAAAATGCTTTAAGAAACCTTTCACTTATTAGTTTGACTAAAGCTAAATGAGTTAAACGACTTCTTAAAAAAAAGAAGACTAGAGGCAAAGCAGCTTAAACTCCATAAAAGGTTGTATGACAGGGAAGGAAAATATCTTAAGTGACCATCCGCTACTAATTTCAATTGTATGAAATCCAAATATTAGTAAGATCGGAAATAAAGTCGGTCCTTAAGCCGTTTTTCCTGGGAGAGATTTTATTCGGGCAAGGCATTTATAGATCTTTGTACCTTACAATATTAGGAAAAATCACGGCGGATATAATGAGTAAATCGAATTCATTAAGAAACAGGATCTAGACTATAACCATACAGATTGTTACACATGCTTAATTCGACTTTTCAAGCAAATGGTAAACAGCGTATGATGGCGGATGACAGATGACTGTCACCAACTGAATGCGGGCAATAAAAGAAACAAATAGCTTTTGAAAAAGTCTTAATATGCTTATACTCTGTGTTAAGTTTAATCTCACTATCACAACCTGTTTCCGATTCACTGAAAAATT
The DNA here is from genome assembly GCF_024362695.1 of Pectinophora gossypiella. NCBI lineage: Eukaryota > Metazoa > Arthropoda > Insecta > Lepidoptera > Gelechiidae > Pectinophora > Pectinophora gossypiella. The sequence continues at coordinate 11,025,615 of NC_065410.1, forward strand.
TAAGACCACGTGGCTGGATGCAAGTTCCAAGCACTGGCTCCTACTAGATGGTACGCGGTACTAGGAGAGACTTCAGTGAAGTACTGATTGCTCTCATACTAAGAGGCAGCCAGGGGTGGACTGATCAGCGACTTGTTTGATCAAAATTTCTGTTACATTTGCGCCTAAGACCTCCACGTCCAGCTGGCCATAAGATACCGTCGAAGTTGGTTTGTGTAAAGTTAATCCGCGACAAACAATAACAGATCTCGATCATGCTTTTAGAGCCGAGATACGTCGGACATCGCAGCAGACACATCTGTCGATGAGATAATATAGATGATAATAATAATAAATAGATGGTGTTCTTTTGCCGAGCATTTCCATAGCTATGCTCTGCTCTACCAAAGTTATTGGTTGGTAAACCAGACCGCAAAACTAAGATTGGTGCGATGGTTCCAACGTGAAAATCAGCTCGTGGGGAATTACAGGCGGGCTTTTCTGTCACCATATGTCTCAAAAACAAATGCCGGGTGGAATAAGCTTGTGAAATTCAGCTCTATATTTCGACAGCTTCAAGACTGTTTTCGGCCACAAACTTTGAAGAGAGTTTCAATCTACAACAAGGAAAAGACCCAACGCCTCACTGATCAAAAAGACTTATTAGCAGCGCTTTGGGCACATTTTGACGATGTTTTAAATCCCAATAGTAATACCACTGACTTGTTTGTTACAACAAATAGGTCTAGTTTGTTACAACAAGCTCGAGGGTTTCGCTTAAGATCTAGCGGCACCCCCGACCTTTGAAGAACTTCTTACCGCGCTAAGAAGGATGACGAATACCAACACATCAAAAATACCATCTGAACTGTATAATATGCCTACACATTAATAACTTGTTTTACAAACTCATCCTGAAGATATGGGAGTCAGCTGCTGGAATGATTTTAGCCTTCTTCTTCTTTGAACGTTATTCTATCCCGTGATGCAGAAATGGTACTCCCGGAAACCCATTGATGACTTTGTCCGGACAGAGATATGGGGGTACGTACGGTTTTGTTATTAAACAGATTCAGGCTTTTTTTTTGTTGTTCAAGCCTTTTTAGGCTTGAACAACATTGGCCTTTGTTATGTGCTGCGTGAGGCGTCACGCGGCTTGTGGATTGCTCTAAAGGAAACAGATTGTGTTGCAAAGTTATAACTTATCTTGATACGACAATATCATGACGACATGATGACGACAGTTTGATTTAGAAGTAACTTTTCAGACCTATTCGTCGTTACCTACGGCGCGAAACAAGGCTGTATCATAACACATGGAGCCATGGTTCCTAGTCTATTTTCCTTATATATCGCTTCTGTATCACGCATAAGTGGGATGCTCTGTGGAATTGTAATTTATAGCTTAATTGAAATGAAGGCTAAAATGAATAAGATCATTTTTGATCTCTCACGTCTCACATCTATGTGTCAGTTAACCAAACTTGCGGAGGAATGGCCAATTCAATTGAGTCACACACCAGAATATTCATAGTATTGTGACATTTATAAGAAATTCTTAATGCATCCGCAAGACCCTCTTAAAATAACCATCCAGAGGATGGTCCGAGGATGTAGCTTCTTCTAATGTTGCTTTAAAGGGCGCTGAGCTGGAGTAAGTTTCAAAATTAAAATATGAAATAACTCCAAAGTCATCGGAGTTGCCAGCCCAGATAATAGATACGGTGACAGCCTTTGGAAAACTTAAAATATTAGTGTACAAAGTCTACGTAACACTTTAAATGTCTAAGGTCCATCCTTCGCATAAAGCGGCAAGATGGTTTTCCAATAACAGAAGTATTAAGTCGTTCTGGCATATTCGGAATAGAAGCTCACATCATAAGACATCACTTAAGATGGTGCGGTCACGTCATGCGAATGGATGACAGAAAGGTTTTCTATTTCGAGGTGTCTAGAAGGAAATGTAAACAAGGTGGACAAGACCTGCGGTACAAAGAAGTAATCAAGCGCAACCATGTGGCTTTCGACATGCCAACTGAGAGTTGGGATGAGCGTGTCTGAACTTGGAATGGCGCGTGATATGGTCCTCGAAAATCTTAGTCGAAGACGCCAAATACGGAAAACTCAACGGAAACCTTCCTACAATTACACGGTAAACTCTGCTGGCCAGCTTGATTGTATGCCATGTGACTGATCTTCAATTCAAAGTTCGGTTCCGCTAGCCACATCAAAGCCTACCACAACAATGACTCGGGATAGACACAAATAGAAGTCACCATCAACGGATAAGGCTTGGGTGACATGATGACACGCACACTCCCGGTCTTCCCAATCGTAATTTTTAGCTGTGTGAACCGCCCAACCAGGACCTGCCCATACTTATTTTGATATGTTGAAGTGATGCGGGCACAAGGTTTCATACAAACTTGCGATGACTGAAATGTAAACATTATTTCTTTTTGGTTTTGGAAAAACGTATTAAGTCCTTTCAAAAGAAAATTATAGTTGTCTTATACGACAAAAATCATAAAAAAAATGTAGCATAAATAGCTGAAGTCAAATTCTATGAATATTTTCGGTAAAGGCAAAACAGTTCAAGTGCCAATTTTACTTATAAACTGTCGAAGGCAAAACGGTTGAAGCGACAATATTTATAAAATCTAGATTAAAGCAAAAAGATTTAAGCGCCAAATCTATTTTCGTTTCGTCTAAGGACAAATGATTTAACCGACTTATCTATAACAAAACACTGTCAGGGAAAACGCTTTAACAGACTTCGAATCATGAAAATGAAAAGACATAACAGCTTATGTGACCGACTCATATCCCGGAATACGACTGATATGCCACCCGCCCAGAATTTTGTGCAATTTTTTGTCGGTTAAAGCACGGGTTTTTAAAAATGTACCCAAAGTGCTAATTGGTTGAAGCGCCAAAAAGTAGCTTCGATTGATCTGAAACCAAGATCAGTCGACGCGGAAAAATTCGCTGATTCCGAATATATATATAAGTCAATTTCGCCCAAAATGTCGCTTAAACCCATTTGCCTTTCAACCCTCGACATGCTCAGCGGTGAAGGAAAACATCGTAAGGATTCCCATATTCACGAGAAATGCATTATCGGAGGTACAATAGGTTACGTCAAGAATAAGTTATATCACTGACCTTACAATATGGGATACGTAATCAATCAATACTAATCATCAATACGCAGGGTGCTAGTGACATCGTAACAAATATTGAGGTGGAATTTTCCGTCGCTAAACTATTTTTTGTTTTTGGTTTTCTCTTTTATTATTTTTATTCTATACTTTTGCGGTGGAAAAATCCGCTGGACGTTAACTCAGAATTATGAACTGAATCACCCCCCTCAGTATTCGTTACGATGTCACTTACACCTCGTACAAGTACGTACAGGTTGTCAAATAAGTACGTATGGTTTGTTAGTGACACTGTAACGAATAATGAGAGGGATGATTCAGACTATGATTCTGAGTTGATATAAAGTAGAATTTCCTGTCAGAAAATAATTTAAGTGTACAATTTACCCATACAAGTGCGTATGCGTGTCAGTGACACCGTAATAAATACTGAGGGGGATGAGTCAGATCATGATTCTGAGTTGATATCAAATAAAATTTTCTGTCAGAAAATTCATGAAAATTTTAGTTTTTTTTTTTATTATTTTCGGTTGCATAATTTTTGCTACGGAAACATTCAGTTTATAACTACTCAGAATCATGGTCTGAATCATCCCTTCAAGTTTTCGTTACGATGTGACTAACATCCTGTATATATTCATAAATCCACGCCCGTAACCCCTAAAGAACTCAGTAATTACAAGACAACTTGCAGCCACTATTCATACGAAGGCCTAAATGGATATGATGAACCTTATGATGACATGGATCAACCTATCGCCCATCAATTGACTAGTTTCGACTCGTCAAATCAGTTACTTTTTACTGACCGTCAAAACACAAAATTACCGTGCAATTTGTATGAAAAATCAACCGTAAAAAAACGTGATAAAATGTCCGGCTTATTATTACATGTTTCTTTATTAAAATTCATAAATAGGTTAAATAGAAAAAAGAAAATATTTTTGTCACCTTCAGATCTGTCTTCATTTAGTAAGAATTTCATAATTTATCTTTGACCTAGGAAACTACCCAATTACTTGTCAAATTAGAAAGGACATGCCCGGGAAGACAAGCAACTGAATGTATTCTATTTTATTATTCGCTCCAAGAACAGCATAGAACCTCATCAATACATAATACTTACTTACCTATAAGATACAGTCTTGTAAATAGCTCTTGTGTATTCAGGCTTATCTAGCGAAGTAGCACGATCTAAGTATTTCCAAATTAAAGGTTAAAAATTATACGCAGGCACACTCCGAACACTTCATACAAAACGCTTCGTTTTACGCAGACGCTACACATTGACGTTATCGTACACGCGCATCTGTGTGTGAAGTTTTACGCCCATACGATTGAAGACTAAAGTAAGACCGAGGGGGATGAGGTAAATCTAGCTTAGCCGCTGGTGGGGAGCGGAGAGTTGCCATTCTATACGTAATATATTCATTATTCTATGACGCAGGTCAAGCTAGGTCAATTTACTATTTGTTCATAAGTCTCTTTATAAATAAAGCCTGAGTTTTGTTTCAACGTATTTTCCCTGTATATAAAACCTTGTTCAGAGAAAATATACGTATCGCAGTAAATTGAGCGTAGCTTATAGTTGTTAGGGTGGATGTCTACCTATAATTAAAAAACAACTGTTTGGTTCGTGAAGTAGCCCAGGTAATTTTAGTGAATATGATATCGGAACAAAGAGAATGGTTTGTGCATTTATCTGTGTATGTTGAGTGATATACATGATGTAAAATCAATTTGCCGATTTGACCATCCTTTTCTGAAAAGGGATTTCCTTAAAAATCTTACCTTTCATAGAGCTTGGTGAAGTGTGGGTAAAAGTACATACGGTAGCCATACAAGTAGGTATGGGCGTTAGTGACACCGTAACGAATACTGAAGGGGATGGTTCAGACCATGAATCTGAGTTGAAATTAAGTGGAATTTTCAATCGGAATATTCATGATTTTTTTGTGTATTTTTTTAATTATTTTCAGTTCCATACTTTTGCGCGAAAATTCCACTTGATATCAACTCAGAATCATGGCCTCTATCACCCCTCAAAGTTTTCGTTACCATGTCACTAACACCCTGTATATTGGTACTCTTTATTTTGGTCTGAATAATAATGGGTGGAAGTTGTAATTGTACCTTGGTGTAATAAAAAGGGTCATCAAAAACTAAACTGTATCTTTGAACATGTTCGTAGATACATAATATTATTATTATATCGCCTACAAATGATGGATTTTCCAGGCTATGTTCCTCAATATAATAAAACAATATAGATGGCACTGTACATATTTTTCTTCGTCTAACCTTCTAATTTCATGGATAACGGACATGTGAATCCTTTATCCTTGTTTTTAGATAAGAATAATGACCCTTTTTATCACACCCAGGCATAATTACATCTTCCACCCATTATTATTCTGATCAAAATAAGGAGAAGCAATATAGGTAGCAACGTATTTCTATATATAAGTAATATGATCCAAATGTCAAGCAACATTTATTTTTGCTTCTGCCATTACATTGCATAATTAATTATGTACCCGAGTAATGAGAAAGTAGGTAAATATGAGGAGATCCGCAGGAGAACTAAAGTCACCGACATAGCTCGGAGAATTGCAAAGCTGAAGTGGCAGTGGGCAGGACACATAGCGAGGAGAACCGATGGCCGCTGAGGCGGAAAGGTTCTAGAATAGCGACCACGTGTCGGACGACGCTCAGTGGGTAGGCCCGCTACAAGGTGGATCGACGATCTGGTGAAGGTCGCGGGAAGCCGCTGGATGCGGGCAGCGCAGGACCGATCGTCGTGGAGATCCTTGGGGGAGGTCTATGCCCAGCAGTGGGCGTCGTACGGCTGATGATGATGAGGTAAATATCACGTTGAAACTGTATAACGCCATCTATATTGTTTTTGGTGAACGTAGCCTGGACAGTCCCTCATTAGTCAGTGTCCCATTGTAAGGTCACGCGTTAGGGCGCTTACAAACCAACGACATTCGGTCGACTGCATCGTCGACACCAGTGTTGCCAACTTTATTTTTACCAGCCCACCAAATGCGGCCGTGCAAACCACCAGAAACCACTAAAACTGAGCGGTCTCTGAAACCACCAGAATTTTACTAGATAACCCAAAGCCGAATCAGTGCAATCAGATCGTGGGATGTTTTTTCCCCCTCTTTAGCGCCGCGTCGTAGGTAAAGACGTGCTAGAGACAGGGTAAATTATTCAATTATTATTAATAATGTTACCACATAATTTTCACTTAGCAACTGGACCACCAGTGCTTTCGACTATTTGCAACCAATCCTTTAAAACTGGGTCACGTAACCAACAATCACGAAACTTTTGGATGTACTTATGGCTTAGGCATCTTGATCTTACTCAATATGAAACTAATTGTATGTATTACTAATAAATAAACATCATATTGGTTCTTTCGCTCGAGTAAGTATTCGGTAGTGTTAGTGGTTAAATTCGTCACTTACCGCTAACTGGAAGGACTCTGATCCACAAAAAAAATCCACTAACCACTAAAACTAATATTTTTTCGCCGAACCACATGTCTAAACCACCAGATGTAGTGGAATATCCACTAAGTTGACAACACTGGTCGACACGGGGCGACGATTTCTTCGACCGATAGTCACTGGTGATTGGTGACGTTCCTAGTCGATCGATCACTCCGTCTAACTGTTAGCACATACACTTTATTTTATATCGCTACTCTACTGAAATGAGAGTAAATAAATGAGTGACCTCTTTAGTGAAAATAAAAAAAATAATTAAATAGAACAGATTTAATTAGTTAACTAAGTAACACAAGAAGTTTAATTTTTTAAACGGATTGCTCTTTTCTACTCTAATTACCTACTGCCGGGTGAAATTTCATTTTAAGGCTCTCCGCCCACTAGGCAGTTAAGTATTTTTAGTGGGCGCAAATCCTCGTAAATATACGCCTGAAATAATGAAACTGTATTTGGCCAGATAGTTTATGGTCATGTACTTATTTGAATTTTTATTTACTTTCTGTCAACCAACCGTGTTTCTATCTTAACAATGGTTACAGGCGAATAAAAATCCCATAAAAGTAGAAATGCGAGTGTATTTTTGATATGAAAATAAAGTTAATTGCGTGTACGAACGTAGTGTGTGCGCGAACGTAGAGAAGAGCGTCGAAGGCACAAGGCACAAGAAGGCACAATCGAATACCTAAATAATGAAAACTATGAAAGTTAGCGTCTACAGGTCGAAGCTTTACTTATAAAGAATATGCATGGGATTACGTCAATGGTAATAAACCGAAAGCCACAGAACAAGCTGACGATTGGGAAACTGCTGATGCGAAGGCGAAGGCAGATCTAATTATATCGATAAGCCCCAGCGAACTGCGGCATGTCAGAGGTTGAAAGACGTCCAGGGAGGTATGGCTGAAACTTAATTCCATTTTTGCATCGAAGGGACCTGCGCGCTAAGCCACTTTGTTAAAACAATATAGCATGGCTGACTGTGCCTAGGTAGTCGGTGAACCTCGGCTCAAGGAATAGGATAGTTTCCAACTAGTCAAATCAGTAACTTTTTACTAAACGTCGAAACACGAAATTACAATAGAATTTGTACAAAAAAGCAACCTGTGACGTCATAGAAAAACGTGTCAAAATGTCGCACTTATTATTACATTTTTCTTTTTTAAATTAATAAATGGGACATTGAGGGCTATTAATAATAATAATAATAAATTAATAAATAAGTTAGATAGAAAAAAGAAAACGTTTTTGTCATCTTTAGATTTGTTTTTATTTAGTAATCAGAATTTCATAATTTATCTTTGGATTAGGAAATTACCCATTTGTCTAAAAGGGTAGTCCAACAGAAGCGATCTGAAATATTCCGATTACAATAAGCGTTGAAACACTAAACGTCTTCCTCCACGGTATATGTGGATATCAACTGTTTGCGGTCGTAATTAGGTGTCGTATCGTAAGGCTGGAGTAATTTCGTAGTCAGGATCATATGCCTGTGTCAATGAATAGCGGTGCAGACAAGTACCTGCTTTTATAGTCATTGAAGCTGTTTAGTAGGTACCTATTTTTAAACGGTTCTATATAACTTGTTGCTTGTTGTTGTTGTGTGGTCTCTGCCTACCTCAATGGAAGACAGGCGTGATGTATATATCTCTCTCTTTATTTAAGAGCTGCGCTCTTGTCGGTGGAGTAATCTCCTTCATTACTCCATAGATAGGGCTTGTAGAACGGTGGTTGCCCCAATCGCCTTCCGTTCCGTTCCGTTCCGTGTATATATAACTTATTTTAATACTTATTTGTGAAAAAAGTCACTATGGTCCAGTTACTTACCGGTTTGCTTCTTAGTCGGAAAGCGCCGCGACTTGCACCCAAGAGTAATTAATTTATCAGTGCAATAATTACTAACACAGTTGACTCGACCATTATAGATGGCGATCCAGCATACTATCATGTTCGTCTCACAGAAAGCTATAAGTGGGTAGGTACTCAGTTCATCCTGCAATGGTTTATGCAGCTCTGATTAGGCCATATTGGAAATATAGTCGTGATTTTATGTTATCTGTAAATAAATAAATCACTTGTAAATTGAATACTGCAGTCATAGAATAAGGAATAACACTTCGTATAGAACGGCAACTCTGCGTTCGCCACCAGCGGCTGAGCTGGCTCCTTACGCACCCGGGCGTCAGACGTCACTCACACAAATGCGCGTGTAAGATAACGTCAATGTGTAGTGTCTGTGTAAAACAAGGTTTTTTGTATGAAGTGTCCAAGGTCTGCTGCAGTATTGACAGAGACTTCTAGTAACATTAATAGCTTGGATTTATGGCCCGCAGCAGTGAATCGTAAACTGAAATCTAGGTTGGAGGCCGGGGAGAGAGCCAAGGGATGTGGCGTCGGCCTGTCGCGACTGACTGGCGCCGTGACGTCATACGATCGATACCAACAGATGATCATAACGTTCAGACATATACCTTTGAGAAAAACTCACGATAAAAGGTAAGAATAAAATAGGCAGGTGTATAAACGCACGAGGTCGACAGAGGGACAAATTATCAGAAGGTTATTTGCAGCCGCATTTAGAGTGATTGGGTATTTGAGAGGGTCCAAAATAAATTATAAAATGCTTATCTAAAAATAGTAAGATAAAGAAACAAAATATTTTTGAAATAATTAATAAAATGTAATATAATCATAATCTTAATAATAATCTTCCGCTCTCAAAGGCCTAATAGAAGAAATATTTGTTAGAAATATTTTTTGTCTTTAGTCTCTCTTCTTGTTGTCATATTGTATTATCTTGTCTTTAATAAATAATTAATTAAATAAATACAATTTCAAAATAAGAACTTTGAATATTTGTGAAAATAGGCTGCAATGGCGCGCAAATTTCTTTTTATGTTATCTTTAGTTAATTAGCAGATATTTTAATGAAATGATATTTACAACGGTTTATTTATTCACAGTATCTATTTTCGTTCTTCTAGAAAGATGGAAAAACTTCTATAGTGAGGTAATATAGAACACACCCTACCAACTACACTCGTGCGTGAATGAATTAAAAAGCATGCGCGTACATAATCATGTTTCACTGCGGATCATGTAATTAAGTCTGTTTATAAAAATGGCTTCTAGCACCTAATAATGGTTGGCAACTAGTATCGGAAACTTAACAAGTTCACTGTGTAACTGGAAATTAGATATCGTCCCCTCACATGCAATGATATTTTTCGATAAACATAATGTACATAGACATTATACACTATAGCAAGAAAAAACAATCTGAAAAGCCTCCCGTCGTATTTTCCCATTTTCCCTAGTGGGACACATATGGGACATTCACGTATGAGTTTCTAATGTATTGCTTCATATGTGGTTCATACACAGTGAACACGGTAAATTAATTGTAAGTACGTGTAATTATTTTCTGTGATATAACTTCGTATAAGATATAAATAAATGTACTTACAAAAAAAGGAATTCAAGAGACGCTACTCGCCAGCTACTACATTATAATTTATAATCTGACCCTTCTGATACAGGATAAGAGATGCTTATCCTCCGTTATCCTCATAAATGAGGAAGATTTGCACGCCAGAAATAGAACAGTAGATAAGTGTTTGTGAAAATATAATGCTTGGCTTCAAAGGGTTCGTCAAAGACACAGACATCTGCATTATTGACAGCGGATATTAGCTTCGAGCCTTCTTGGGGTCTTAAAAAGAATAAGGGTCAAGTTGTACGACAGTCTTATTGGATAAGTTTTTAACACAGGTCGGGTGTGTTAAGACGCAATATAAACTTTGCCTTCCTCGTGCGCGGAAAAAGTTGGACACAACGCGTTTGCTCTACGAATTAGATATCTTATAAGTTGTGTGCTTAGTTTTAAAATCTAAATTCTTTAAGATAAGTATTATTATGGCTTGATCACTTATCTGACAAAAGTATAATGTCCGTCAGAATCGCCGGTCACTCGTATTTTGTCGGCGTATTTTAGGTTGAAATGGTGCTCAGAAATTGCTGCCCATTTAAGATTTGCTTCCAACTTATTTTACTACTGGTAATTATTACCACATATTTACGATAAAAAATCTTTTCGTAAGTCCTTTTGAGATGTTCAACGAGTTTCATATTCCACATTCTACCTTTCTGAGTTTCGATAGTTTGTCAAAGCTTTGGCCAGTTTATTTTCAATAAGCTGATTTTATTCAGTTTTCCTTCCCGATGAGATCGTTGCTGCTAGTTACAAATCGAGCAAACACATAAATACAGGGTATTAGTGACATCGTAACAAATACTAAGGGGATGATTCAGACCATGATTCTGAGTTAATATCAAGTAGAATTTCCCGTCGCAAAATTCATGACTTCTTTATTTTTATTTTTAAATATTTTCAATTCTATACTTTTGTGATGGAAAAATCCACTTGATTTTAACTCAGTATAATGAGCTGAATCATCCGTCTCAGTATTCGTTACGATGTCACTTGCAACCCGTCCAAGTACATACAGGTAGCCAAACAAGTAAGTATGGGTGTTAGTGACACCGTAACGAATACTCAGGGGGATGATTCAGACCATGATAGATGATGATGATGTTTTTAGTTAATATCAAGTGGAATTTCCTGTCGGAAAATTAATGACAATGTTTTTGTGTTATTTAATTATTTTCATTTCCATACTTTTGCGACGGAAAATTCCACTTGATATCAACTCAGAATCATGGTTTGAACCAACCCTCAAAGTTTTCGTTACGATGTCTCTAACACCCTGTATAAACATTAAGTTCTTAGTAAGACATTTAAATAAAGAACAAACATCCCTCAAGTAATTGTTTGTACTAATCTAATTTAAATCACAAACAACACTCTATATTACTTTTGTCCAAAGCAGGAAACGGATCAAAATACTTAAAGAAAATCGATATTGCCTGTTCTCCAATAGAATGTTGAAATGAATTGTTGAATGTTTGATCAAAGAATCCCTTTCAGGAGCTGCCGCATCTCAGCTGGATAAGAAGCAATCTCAACATAACTTCCCAATAAGGTAGATCGTTGTATCAGAAATACTCTAGAGCATGACACTCAATGTTATATACTCGTAATACTTATTTAAAGTCGTAACTTAAAATCCATGCTGCTTATCACCACACGTTCAGACAAAACGACACCTTCATCAGACATCACAGTATTTCGTTTAAGTACCTTTTTTAAATGACTACTCGTATTTAAACATACATATTTATACATCTTATACCATTCACGCAACAGCCTTCGTGGTGTAGTGGTTAGAGTGATAGGCTCACGATCTCGAGGTTCGGGTTCGATTCCTGATGGGGACATTGTCAAAATCACTTTGTGAGACTGTCCTTTGTTTGGTAAGGCCTTCTCAGACCTGAATCACCTGATTGTCCGAAAAAGTAAGATGATTCCAAGCTTCGCAGGGTACGTTAAGCCGTTGATCCCGGCTATTAGCCGTAAAAACACCTCCACCAACCCGCATGGGAGCAGCGTGGTGGAGTATGCTCCATACCCCTTCCGGTTGATTGAGGGGAGGCCTGTGCCCAGCATTAGGACTTATATAGCCGGTTTATGCATGTTATGTATACCATTCTAGAAATCAACAATTGTAAGGTCAATATTTTCATTTAAACAAACTGGCTTTTTAACAGCCTTAAAAAATATAGATAGGTATTAATTTTATATCTACATATTCAGCATGTAATCGTTGACATTTGAGATAAATTCATTAACATTGTTCAAATCCACTTGTCACTCAGCAAATACCAGAATGTTAATCTATTTGTGGTTCACTTCAGCTTCTACAAAGTGGTTCTCAAATTATTGAGCCTCCGTTTTGCGTACAACTCGCTATCCCAGCTTAGCTCTGCCCGAGCCTTCGCTATTAAGCTATCTGACGGATTACAACTTCTATTGCGAAATACGAATATTAAAATTCAATTTCGAATAACGTTTTCAAAACTTGAATAAAGGAACTTCCCGGTGGCAGGGCAATGGGAAACAATGTTCCGTTCTATTGTGCTAAGAAATTAATTTGGTGACCTACTTCTACTTAAGGGAACTTACATTGTGTCTCGATGTTAATCACTCTTGGATTTCTTTAGAGATTATTGATTATTTATTTATTTATTTTATTTATTAAAAATAAGTACAGTACTTAATACATTTTTTTACAATTGACTGTTTTTAATTGATTGTATTTCTTAATACATACTTACTTGAAACAATCATAATTAGATCCATTCCCTTTTTTTATGGGATAGTTACACATGACGAGTTTTCAATCGATTTATTTATAGTGGAATCAGACCGATAGCTCTAGCTATAGAGGCGGCCAATCAGCTCGTGACGCTTAAGTTTCTAAGGCCGAGATTTACGGACACATAGTTATTCATTGGAGATTGGATTTTAAGCCGTAATGTGAAGTCTGTTTGTCAAGCACTACTACTTTCACAGGTACTTACTTGTACGTACCTACTTGTCTTACTAAATTGTCAGTATTTTATAATGAAAAACGGAGAACGAAGCCGGACAAGATGTTACCTATAACAATTTTCCAAGAATAAGTAATCAATCTTGTCTGGAGCCATCCCAGACTAACTTGAGACTAGTAAGCGGTTTAGGACCTGCTATTCTTGATGTTTGCGACCTGCTATACGATTCTGTCAAAGCAACTCGCCCGAACTTTAGCCGTCGAACTGTCAACGACGGATTCTTGTCTGTCTTCAAAGATAACTGTCAAGTTTAATCCATATAAAAACTTTGCATCATAAAAATTTACGCACTTTTCAGAGTTTTCGTTTAACAAAACACGAGTTGAATAAAGTTTTTGAAATTTAGATCTTTAACATTCAGGTCTTCTTCTATCGTGTGGGTTGAATACCAACCTCATCAAACCTGGTGTCAGGGCAACATTCAGGTAAGAAATCCTCACACGTCTGTTTCAGACGTTTCATGACTATCATTGTCGCAGAGTCATGCACTATTTCCCATGGCTATTAATATAAACCTTATACGAGTTTTAAGTATAATACCCACTGTACTGAGGAGCTCGGTGGCGCAGCGGTAAACGCGCTCGGTCTGCGATTGTTGAAGTTAAGCAACTTTCGCAAAGGCCGGTCATAGGATGGGTGACTACAAAAAAAAAAGTTTTTATCTCGAGCTCCTCCGTGCTTCGGAAGGCACGTTAAGCCGTTGGTCCCGGCTGCATTGGCAGTCGGCAATGATTTAAGGCCCGATCTCCCTATCTATCCATAGGTAAGGCCCGTGCCCACGCAGTGGGGACGTTAATGGGCTGATGATGATGATGATGACCCACTGTAAAAGTAAAAACCACGTTTCCGAAGTAAACACAAAATTTGGTGCAAAAAGAGATCTTATGTATATCACGTAAGTTTTTAAAGGTTTTTTTATTGTTATCGACGGCATCTGGCATCACCATCGAAAACATCTGGAGTAAGCGATAACTTGGTGCTCCGGCCCTCTGCCTCTGTTTAAGATGCGCAATCCGTTTACGAAATACGAATATGCTCTTATATTATCCACGTCGAGTTTTTTCACTGAATTCTTGCATAGAATTCAGAAGGGAAGATGGTTAATGTTTTTAGTAACAGCTTTTTTAGTATTTTTTTATACTTACCAAATTCTAGTGGTGATATGCATGAAACATTCACAATTATCTTACGAGATGAGCTGGGAGCTTAGGAGGGATTGGGAAAGTGATTACGGTTCTAAAAGTTATTCTATGTTAGTTAATGGTTGTTAAAATGGTGCGTAGGTAACCCAACACAACACAACATAAACAGCCTATATATACGTTCCACCGCTGGAGGTACATAGGTACCATTTTAATAATCCTGTCCAAGTTATATAATTTGAGACTTACATAATTTGAGACTTCAAATGAGATTCAAATTTCATAAGTTGAGATTTCTTTGAACTCATTTGCGCTACAATGGGCGCGTGAGTGGTACTTACTAGCTAAAGGCAGATTCAAGTTACAAATTGAAGTTGGTTTAAAACTGTTACAAATGCCTTGGTGACTATCTCACAAGCGTCCTCCGATCTGCAGCCAGAGATGCGAAAGTTATGATTGATGATAAAGTTTATTTATGTAGATAGTATGAAGCTTGCTCCTCTAAGCTGCTTCAACTAGACTAATCTGCTACTCTGTAATTTCCCTTTTGTAATAAAAACCAGCTACACGATTACTTTCGCAGAAATCCACAAAAGGTTTTCAAGTTTTTCTATTTTCAGTAAGTAAATTAATCCTACATAATGCCCTTTTCTAAATGCTAAGACACCCAAATTTAATTACGACCCTCTGAGCAGCTTTGTGTAAAACAAATATTCTCACCTCTGAATCCAATTTAATTAATTAAAAATTAATCGTTATCAATTATGCCGTATTCAAGGAAGATTGCATTTCGGAAGAGGCGAAATCGTACTTTATTAAGTTTGCGCAGAATAAATTTGACTGGACACAAATCCTTTTGTAAGCTAAAAATCATTAAATATTTAGAGTAATTTTGGATCTTGCTGAAAACATCAACAAGGGTTATTTGGAATGATAAATTTTATTTATAACTTCAATAAATATTTTTTATACAATTAGGTGTCGACATTTTCACTCAAGTTTAGGTCCTATTGTTTAGGGTGGCTTTAAAAGTGATTATGGAAACTCAAACAGGTCGGTCACTTTTTAGTAATAAAGCTCTTATTTGTAAAAAATGTACTTATTCAAAGAAGGCCAACTTGACAGATGTCTTACGCCATATAAGTTCACCCTAAAGGCAATGCACACGTGCTGTTATGCAAGGGTGTGTTTCCAAGTTTAAATTTATGTCTTAGCATCAGAGAGTGTACGATGCGAAAGTATGTGATAGGCGAAATGGGGCTAATTAAGATACACTTACTTAGGCCAGGTGAGCTCTAGAGTGCTTAAAGAGGAAACTTAAAAGTACTTATCTCCCCTCGCGGGCGTGTGGGGAGGATAGGGTAGGCGAGAGAATAACCACACATTAGTTGGTAATCTGCAAGACAATAATACATACATATATAAGATCGAAGAGGAGGCAGTGAGTGAGTGGAATTTCATGGTACCTGCCTACCCCAACTTCTGACAATAATAGACTACAAAAATACCATAGATGTCTATGAAATATGAAAATAGCTTCTGCAGTCTAGTACTTAGAGCGTTAGGCTCACGGTCTGGAGGTCTTGGTTCGATTCCCTACGGAGCCATTGTCGAAATCGCTTTGTGAGATAGTCCTTTGTTTGGTAAGCAGTTTGCAGGCTTGAAAGTAATATGATTGCGTTGTTCTAAAGGGAAGGCACGTTAAGCCGTTGGTCTCGGCTATTAGCCGTAAAAATATCTCCATCAACCCACAGTGGAGCGTGGTGGAGTATGCTTCATACCCCCTCCGGTGGATTGAGGGGTGGCCTGTGCCCAGCAGTGGAACATAATATATTGGCTGTTTATATTAGGTATGTAATGTATACGTATGTCTACGAAATATTGAGAATACATTGAATTTTTGAATCGACTGATGTTTCACCAATTATAGTTGAATCTAAATTAATAATGGAAGAGCATTGGCCTGGTAGTGTCTAAAATTATTATAGTTGAAACAGTAGTAAGTACTACAATTTTACAATACATAGTTCTAACAGAACATGAGTAAATATGTACAACTTTCCTCATTATTGATTTTAGAAATTCGGCATTAGTTAGACGTAAAACCGGTCAAGCTGCAAATTTATCTGTGAACTTTTAGTTCAAAATATCTGGTGAGGCAAATTTTGATTTATTAAGTTTAATGTACATTTGGCATATCTATTTAGTATAATATTATGTGTTGAACAGATGTATAATGTACGGATGGATGTGTGATACGTATTCTAACTTGTGTTTTTTTCCTATTGTGCATTTTAATAGTTGTTACCTAATTGTTTAAAGTATTGTCATCTGAATGTATGCATATTAAGTGCAAATGCTGTGCACGTCTGCATTAGATCAAGTCGTTAGATATTTTAGGAGTCAATTACACATAGTCAGACAAAAGAAAGAACCAAAGACCAAAGAACCAAAACATTCTTTAACAAATACACGTTTCTTCCAGCTCACCTACGTACCGAAATTATACAAACTTCTTAGAAATATTTGCAGATCTGCTCTCATAGTATAACTAATTCTACTTCTTCTAAAGTGGAACACCTATCTCATATAACACTACTACCTATTAAGTACTTCGCAAAGGGAGCATAGCCGCGAGCGAAAATCTAGAATCAAAATCTTAATCTGAAATCTAGTCGGTAACAGTTATCATAAACTACGTACTACGTGCTTCGTAATCAAATTATTTTAACTCAATAACCACTGGGAGAAATTGGGTACGGTCTAAGAGAGTCAGATCGCCACTTAACCTCCCGACCCGGTCTAATAAAATTAGGCCGAAGATTCCTTTAGTTATAGATGCCTCCTTAATTATAACATCAAAGCGATTTAAGTTAGTATGAAACACGAACATAGCGTTATAGGTAGATATGCCTATAAATGTAAATTTCCTGCTAAAATGGGACGGGGCGCTTTTAGGGATACAAACAACAGACATTTCTGTTTTTTGGGTCTTTATAGAATGTGAGAGGGAATACTAATGAAATCGAATTGACTCGTTTCAGCGCGTGTTTTAAATTAAGATTTTTGCCGTCAATTAATGTAGTGAACGTCCAATTGTATACGAATCTAAGACAAGAGAGGCGTTACTTTGTGACTATTTATAACAGACATCTAATGGGCTGACGGACGATCTGGAAGTCCAGGTTCGATTCCCGACGGGGACATCATCGAAACCACTTTGTGAGACTGATCTTTGTTTGGTAAGGACATTGCAGGCTTGAATCCCCTGATTGTCCGAAAAATAAGATGATTCCGTGCTACGGAGGGCACGTTAAGCTGATGATCGCGGCTATTAGCCGTAAAAACCCTCCACCAACTCGCAGTGAAGCCGCGTGGTGGAGTATGCCCCATATACCCTCCGAATAGAGGGGAGGCCTGTGCCCAGCATTGGGACGTATATAGGCTGTTTATGTTTATGTCTAATGGACGAAAGTACGGGTAACCTTTATTAGGTATGCAGTGGGAGCTATTCGGGTGCACACTAACTTAACCTAATTTTACTTTGACAGCTCTTAAATTATTGCCGTCCTTCACAATACGTGCAAGAAAATGATGCGATTCGTTTTAATCCTGTCAAATTAAATTAAAATTAAATTGGTGGTTGCCCGAATCGATACGAGTACCTACATAGTAAGAGTACCGACTGTTGGATAACATTTAAGATAAAGATAAATAAAGAAAAGATAACAAAGTAAGATAGAAAAAGACAGACAGACTTTCATATCGTAACTACGATTTACGGGCTTGAAAATAGCATAATATTCTTCTTTACTAAACATAAACTAAGTATCTTTCGTTAGTATTTATGACGTTTAACAGCAGAACAATCGGTGAAATGTCGTCAACTCGACAGACAGAGATAAACTTACGTTGGACGATGTCAAAACCAAACCGAAAACGCCATTAATTCACAGTCCCCGGTCTGTGGCAGTGGAGCTCTGCGCCAAAAAGTGTAAATAATAGCGGAAAGTTGGGGGCGAAATACCAGAGGATTATGATTTCTAAAGCCCACAGCGATTCAAAACGCAGCGCACAGAAAATTTTGTAAACTGGACTGAGAAAAATTCATGCAACTAAACGCTTTGAATGTTTTTCCTCCACTTCCCCTTTAGACAGAATAAATATAAACAACACAAATCCTAAGTCAATACTAATTGGTAGCAGTTTCTGAAAAAATGCTCTTTACAAACGGATGTATTTCTTATAAGTATAGGGATTTAGTTTAGTAGAGGTATTTCCTTATTAATACTTACCTAATAACATAAGGTTCACGACTACATCCCGACCGGGGTAGTCAGGCGTAGATAGCAGGATGAACTAAGCGCCTATATCCCACCAAGCTTTCAGTTGCACCAACGTGAAAGGTGGTGAGTCGTATCGCCTTCTATAATGATCGACCCAACTGTGTTAAGGAAAATTGCAGAACACCTTATAAATAAATCTTACAATTATTTATTTATTCTAAGTTTGCAATTTATTTTGAATATACTTAATAATTAGAATATAATAAAATCATGTAATAAATTATAATAATTACTTATCCGTCATTACTTCTGTTTAATAATTTACGTTATTTTAATGTCAGAAAATGTTCTTCAAATTTTGTAAAGCGAATCTTTAGAGGAAAATTAGGAACTGAAATAGACAGAAAATTCATCCAAATATAAATAATTTGAATCGTTTCTGTTTTTTTTTTCTAAATAATTCAGTATTAATATACGTCTGCTAGTACTCACGTTTGTGGTTCAACTTCGTTTGATATTTCCAATATACGTGTGATTCAAATGGCGCGCTCCGTCTGGTCCGAGCGTTGTGTTCAACTTTTATTCGTTATAGTCGTTCTATTCTATGTCTGGTATCTGTTCTATTGCTAGCGATTTGGCGATTATTATATAAATAAATATTTCCTTGCCACGGGGGTGAGCACCTCTTACCTACGGGGTATAACGTAGAACCCTTGCCCAGGGATACGGGTGAACACCTCAACGGAAATCACTGCCCTGTTTTTCCCTAAAAAGTAGCATGAAGAATGCTATACCGACAAGAGCGTGGTTCTTAAATTAGTGATGGTGGATTATTATAGCACCAGAGGTTACTGGCAAACAACCTTGTAAGATGAATTAGACCAGGATGGTATGCTAAGACAGAGGGTTTATTTGCCGTTAAGATTTTAATCCGGATTCTAGCACATTATACAACGCGTACGAAATACGCAACGTTGTCAAGAATCGACGAAAGTAGTCTTAAGTACTTATTATACAACAACAAAAAGTTATTTGTACGGCAGCTAAATCCTACGAAACAAAGTTTACAAAATTTAAGACAACAGGCCTGAGGGTACCCAGTTGAGCGCGAATATCAGGTCGGGGCGTCGTCTTAGAAGATTATATTATTTAAAAAAATTAATCGACCTTAGTGGGCCGATTGAATGATGGAAATATTAGACTACCCCGTCTCGAAGTGTTGTCGCGTGCCGATTGGCCGCCTCTATGGCTAGAGTCTCGCCGCATGGCATCTAGGTGATAACTCCTATTCGCTAGCAATGGAACCAATGCGTCAGCACAGTTAGTTCAATGACACAGTGCAGAAATTTTAACGAGACCACGCGGTCAACGTATGTTCTCTTGTTTATCCGGACCCGTGAAAATTCGTTACGGAACTCTCATTATAACTTTTGAAAACTAGAAATTGAATAAATTTTAAATGAATAATATTGGATAAGTATACCTATTATACCTATTTATCACTAATAATGAATATTTGCCAACGTTTTGAATTTTATATTTTGTTAAATTCATAAGTAATAATTATTTCTTTGCCGTTTTTGGAAAATAGAATTTACCTTCACAAAAGTCTATACTTATTAGCATTTAAAATTATGTTTTTTCACATTTTATTTGCAGTTAGGGCCCTATCTAACTAGTACATCGTGTAATCAACTTTTTTTTTACATGACTTATTGTAGATTTGCCGCAGATGGCATTTACTTACTTGGCCGGACAAATGGGAAGCGCTGAGGGCTCACACTTGGTACAAAGTTTAAGACAACAGACCTGTGGGTGCCCAGTTGGGCGCGAACCTCAGCTCAGGGCGTCGTCTGAGAGGAATAATATTTGAAAGAATTATTCTACCCTTGTGGGTCGATAGCGATAATCGCTGAATGAGGAAAATCGCCGACGAGGTCGGTATCTGGGTTCTGTAAGTGTTTGTTGTCGCGAGCTGATTGGCCGCCTCTATGGCTAGAGTAACCGGGTCGTCGGGTTCATATATTACGTCCTTCGGAGGCCGATACTTTTCAGTACCGTCCCTGAGCGGGATGTATTTGGAAGCCGCAAATACTAGGTGCAAGTAATCAACGAAGCGTATGCAATTCTATAAACGCTACTTCACCGCAAACTGCATGCATCACTATGGCACCACCATGGTGTCCTAGTGAGATACGGCCCTTAGTGTTACTATATCACAGCTACATCGTGATACGATAGAAGACGTGCTAAGATCATGACACTGTATATCCCTCGCTTTGTTTATCCAAACTAATTGCAACGGTTGAAGCTTACAATGTCTAACAAGTTACTAAACTCAGGGTGTAGAGAACAAGTGAACGTAATCTGATCTTTATCCTCAAACAACTTTTGCACATGTTGAACTTCCGTAGGTACAGTCAATGTACCTAAGTACATATTAACATAAATATATTACACATTATGGCACTATTGGGGCAAGTAACGTGGTTGCTTATTATCAGCCTAAAGTGAAATATACGTAAGCGCCATTTTGTAAAAGGATTCAGAAGTGATTTTTGTTAATAAAACCTCGCAACAGACAAGTTAGTTTGAATCCAGCGGGCCTAGCACCGTAAGCACGCGACTCTTTTCCGCCGCGACAGAGATCGTCTGTCACTTTCTGTGCAGTACTGTGTGAGAGTGACGGGTGACGTATGTCGAAGCGAGAAAGAGTCGCGCGCTTACGGTGCTAAGCCCGCAGGTAAAAAATCGTGGCCTCAAATTTTACTTCGAATGAAATACATTGAAAGAAATCTAGATTTTGTTTTTGAAAACACACACACATCACACACATCAGAATGTGATTTAATAAAAAAAATGCTTACGTGGTTTTCAGTATAAGGCCACGATATGTTCTGATCTTCTTCTTCTATCGTGTGGGTTGTGAGGTGGAGTACCAACCTCATCAACCCTGGTGTCAGGGTTACTATTGAACCGGCAAAGGCCCCTGACATGGCTCACGTAACGACTACTACTAAGCTATTCATGCATTACGTGAGAAAGTATTGCTATCTCACAACAACATAGCTGGATACTAAAAGCACTTGAATATGACAGCTTGAGAAAAAATATATATTAAAAAAATAACTCAAAAGTAATTAGTGTCAGAGCAAGCAACGTTTTGTTAGCTGGTTCTAAAAGGGGCGGAATTAGGGTAATATCGTAGGTCAAATTAGTGTCGTCTATTGACAGAGAGCACCGTTTGGGACTCTGTTTAACAGAGGACGATAGTGGAGCTAATTTCATTGTTGCCCGCGACAAAAGCATGTGTTAGCGAGTACATTAACGTGGCATGTGTACCGAGTAAGCAAGTTGGTACGTAATCGCGAAATTACGTAGTGTTAGCCTACAACCTAAATGAGGAACTTTCCAGGCTAGGTTCCCCAAAAACAATATAGATGGCGTTGTACAGATTCAACGTAATAATTACCTATTTTCTCATTACTCGGGTTAGTACATAACTATTCAAAAATATATTGTAGGTCACATCCGATTTTCCGAGGAATGTAGGTTTCCTCACTATGTTTTTTCCACCACTGAGCACCAAACTAATTAAATCAATGTTCTGATAAAAATCTAAATATGTAAAAGGAGAAACAGACTGACTGACATATCAACGCACAGCCTAAACGGCTAAACGTAGGCAGTTGAAATTTGGAAGGGACGTAGCTTAGGTACCGTAGAGGTGCACTAAGAAAGGAATTCTCGGAATTCCCACGGGAACGGGAATTAGCGGGAAAATCCTTTTGTATGAAAAATCTAAACCGCTTAAGTTAGACGTTTGAAATTTGGTATGCAGGTACCATAGGTACCGTAGAGGTGCACTAAGAAAGGAATTCCCAAAATTCTCACGGGAACGGGAATTAGCGGGAAAATCCTTTTGTATGAAAAATCTAAACCGCTTAAGTTAGACGCTTGAAATTTGGCACGCAAGTACCTTAGTTAACTTAAAGCTTAGTTGCAACAGGATATTGCAAAATTCCCACGGAAACGGGAGTTAGCGAAGAAACATTTGTATGAAAAAATCTAAACTGCATAAGTTAGATGCTTGAAATTTGATATGCACTCCCACACACACAAAGATCTCTCTTTTATAACACGCCACGCGGACGAAGACGCGTATAGTTATACATATAATTAGTATAATTATAAATAACAAACTTTGAACAACTCATGCAAGAATTTATGTAAGGAATTGATACTTCGCTTCAGTATGTGTTGCAGAACACAGTTCGACTGTACCGAGTCGGAACTAATATTTATGCAACCAATAGAGGAAACTTCGTCAGTACGCTTCGAACTCTATATTGTGATTGGCTTCATGTGAAGATTTGTGACGCAGTCGGTGGAGTGTTTACATTTGCGTCTGCTTTATGTGTAAGACATGTTTCAAGCATCATTTACATGTTAGTAGGCACTTGGAGTTTGGGCCTACGGAAATCAAAGTTTTATGATTTATTTCTCTCATCTTTGATGTACCAGGACTAGTGGGAGTAAAGAAAAAAATAATGCGTTTTGCTGCTTTTTATACCGTGTAAGTTAAGTCGACTGATGGGTTGTGGCCAATATGACATAATGCACAAATAACATAAAAGACAGGTACAAACGGAAAAAAAACAGCACAGTAGGCGGCCTTATTGCTAAACAGCAATTTCTCCCACGCAGCCTTAGGTTGAAAGAAGTCGATGTATGCGTGGGATGGTGATTGTATGTATAGACATACAATAAAAAAGTTGATAAACCATCTATTACAAAATATTATTTTATATTTAAGTATGGCAATACTTGTCTCTTTTACAATCTGCGATAAGGTGTATCGTGTGTTAAAATTAATAAAAGTGTTGTCGACAACATTGTCCGGCTGTATTATTCTATATCAACACACTGTGAGAAGCATAAAAAAAAAATCAAAAGAGATTTATCACCTCCTGCCACCAGCCACCACCACTAGCCGCCACCAGCTAGATGCCCAAGATATTCTAATGGAAAATGCACTGTGTCATCTGCTTGATTCCGTGGAGGTCCGTGTTGATCTACGGCTCGATATCACATATTCTATAACATTTATTCCATATTTCATGATTTGCAAACATGTCGCGCCTTGGAAACATACTTACAATTTAAATCATTAATTGAAACTGACATACTTATCTTGCTTCCTCCACATTCATCAATCGTTGCATTATACATACGCCGATTTAGAGTAGGTCGTACTTTATCTGCACATGGAATTTCAGTCTCTGCTTACCCCAGTGGGAAATAAGCGTGAGTTTATGGATTTATGTGTAATTGATAAATAAATAAAGAGTATAAACTGGATGATTGAACTAAATGATCAACCCGCAGTGGAGCAGCGTGGTGGAGGATGGTCCATATCCTCCTCCGGTTGATTGAGGGAAAGCCTGTGCCCTGCAGTGGGACGTGTAGGTATAGGCTGTTTATATTTATGTTATGTTATAAATTGGATGTTCTATGAATAAACTAGTATTTCTTTTTTGATTTATTTTTATAAGAGCGTTAAATTAAGAGCTTCGTTGGAAATCCGTTCTCTCCTCATTTAAAAGCTTTCGGATTATATCTGTGTTTCAAACAAATAAATTATTTACAGTACAACTACCTCGTCTACCTTCATATTTTATAAATAATTCACATAGTACACACACATATTATGTAGTAGGCTGAGCTGTAGGCCATCTACGGGGTCCACAGATGGCGGATAGTGGAACGGTCATCAGATATGATGGTTAGCTGCGAATATAAAAATAAGCAGTCCCCGACCAAACAACGACAGGATTAGCAGAACGTAGTGGGTAGCTCACTTGGATGGGTTAACCTATAAAATGCTACTTAGGCTTAGCGAGTAGGCGCCGCTACTTCAAAAGCGCACCCCTGATGCCGGGCAGCAGCGGTATCAGTACTGGTTGGAGGCCGAGGAAGTGGATTCTGGTAGGGCTTTAGCTAGAACATCACCGATTGAGAAATTGGTCGATGTACTGCGGAACGGAAGGCGATTGGGGCAACCGCCGTTCTACACGCCCTATCTATGGAGTAATGAAGGCAATTACTCCGCCGACAAGAGCGCAGCTCTAAAATAAACAAAGAGAGACATACACATAACATAACAGCAACTAAGAGGTAGATTAATCGCATGATGAACTAAGTACCCACCGAGCTTTCTGTTAGACCACCGTGATAAGTGGTGAGCTGTATCGCCGTCTATAATGGCCGAGCCAACTGTGTAATTGAAAATTGCACGTAAAGTAAATGAACAACATATTGGTGCAAGTCCGCCACCGGGGATAGACCGGTGGTCCCCGTTTGAGAACAAGCTGGTGACACAAAGGACAATAATGACTTAAGATTTACTTATAGAAAAATGACTCTCCTTTTTGCTTCGCTACAGTCGGATAAAAGTTCAAATTCCAGGAAAATCCGGGCCTTTTTTGGCAACACAGGCAATAGTCAGACAAAATAAGATCTCTTCTAAATGATAAGATGTGCAGTTGTTTGAGAGGTTATATAGCTACTTGTATGGGTAATGATATATTCTTCTATTCTATTCTATTTTCTTTGTTTGTGGCTGCATCGTTCAGAAACGATGATTCTGCCAACGTCAAGGTTCAAGAGAAAATACTTATGATATATTCTTCGAAACATGACATCTGTTTGAAAGTTTTTCAAAGTCACCACAAAATACTAGTGATTTCGTTAATGGTCACTCGTGCGTGAGGAGCCGAAAACGATGGTATTACGTGATCCCGAAAGGATTAAATAGCTTGAAAATTAAAGTTATTAAACCATCATCCATCTAATGGTCGATCACGCCAGACGTTAGAAAACTTTGTTTTAAATTTAAGCGACCTATTAACAAGAGTCTTTAGGAAATAATTTTGTTTTTAAAAGGGATTAACTTCACACCACAATACCTATTATGAGCATAGAGCAAGACGAACCTGGGGGGTTAAAAGGCCACAACGAAGCAATTCATCTAAAAAAGGAATTTGCAATTTGACGTTTGCACATATACGTAAAAGTAAGTGCGCAATGCAAACAAATGTCATCATCATCAGCCGTATGACGCCCACTGCTGGGCATAGGCCTCCCCCAAGGATCTCCACGACGATCGGTCCTGCGCTGCCCGCATCCAGCGGCTTCCCGCGACCTTCACCAGATCGTCGGTCCACCTTGTAGCGGGCCTACCCACTGAGCGTCGTCCGACACGCGGCCGCCACTCCAGAACCCTTCCGCCCCAGCGGCCATCGGTTAAACAAACGTCAAATAGCATTATTCCTTTTTTAGATGAATTGCTTCGTTGTGGCCTTTTTAGAAGAAAAAGAGTCGCAAGAGACTCCTTGAAATTCAAAAGCACATTACCTTACTCTCTTACTCGTATCATTTCTGGGAACCTAACATAACATAACAAATACTGCAACCGGGTTATTGCACAAACAGGAAAAAAACAAAAGAGAAATAGAATGAGTACAATAGGCGGCCATATTGCTAAGTAGCAATCTCTTCCAGGCAACCTGCTAACTTTCCGCCCGCAACTTTGACTCTTTTCATAATAATTTGAATGATTTTTATTTGTTGTTTCATTCCCTCAGTGGGTGATTTCCGGGATAAAAAATATTATATTTCCTTCTTTATCCGTTCAGTGGTTTACGCGTAAAAAGGTAACAGACAGACAGAGTTTTTTTCGCATTGAAATAAGTAATTAGTGTGGATTATTTGAACAATATTCCTACTATATATGAGCAAGTTAACAACCTCAAACTTGATCTACCTATTGTAATCTATAAATAGGTAATAACTTTGTAATAATAGTTCTGCCAGTCTCTAATAGAGCATAAAATATAAATGACTCGGCTATGTTAACGCAACACATTATTAAGCAAAATGTAAATTAATGTAGCTTTTGTGTTTTTGGCGTGATTTATTGTAGATTTGCCACATATCATTCACTACTTGGCCGGACAAATGGGGAGTGCTGAGGTGCAATGTTTAAGTCAACAGGCCTGAGGGTGCCCAGTTGGGCGCGAGCATCGTCGTCAGATAGAATTTGAAAGAATTAATCGACCGTATAACAATGATTGAGGGAAATCGTAGACCACGTCGGCGAAGTCAATATTGGGATTGAGTGTTTGTTGTCGCGAGCTGAGTGGCCACCTCTATGGCCAGAGTATTCGGGTCGTAAATGAATGTAGCTGAATTACTGGACCTAATTACGGAAGTACTGATCTGACAAATGGTAGTGTTAGAAGACGTATTTTATTGTCACTATTATAGTAGGTATGCAGGTACCTAACTCATCATCGTCCCACTAGCATTATCCCGTTTTTCACAGGGTCCGCTTACCTAACCTGACGATTTGTCAGGTCCGGTTTTTATAGAAACGACTGCCTGTCTAACCTTCCAAACCGCGAAGGGAAAACCAGCACAATACAGGTTCGGTCACATATCACGCAGGCACCATGCCACCATGCAGATGCCAGTTTTGTCTTTAGGCGTTAATGTATTATAATAGCGCCAAAAGTAACTTCTAAGTAAATTCTAAGTACTTTAAGTTAAAGTTCTCTTTTGTATTTCAATACAGAATCTCTAATTCTTTGTTCTGTCTGCATCGCGAAGCCATTTTAGAAAGGCGTAAATTTGGGTTCGCTGTCTAGCTCAGTTTACAGGCGGCCATTCTGTGGTAATCTTTGACCACAAATCATTTGGCATTACCGAGACGTGGCTATCCCAGCCCCATTTTAACTTGGCGGCTGTACGGGAAGAATTGAAAATAGCCACAATGATGAACCTGTAGCACATACGGTAGTTAAGTACCATGTCATATTCACTTATTTGACAAATTGAACTGACAGTCTCACTAAAATGACAAGTTAATGCGACAGAGTTCTAAAGTGGGTATATAATAATATTACTCACGACTGTACATTATGTAGAAATCCTCATCGAGAAAAGTAGAGCCACAATTTCTCAGAATTTATACTTGCAGCCTCATTCATTTATTAGGGCCCCGATACCAACCCCGCCGGCGTGGTCGACGATTTCCCTCATTCAGCGCTTATCGCTATCGACCCACTAGGGTCGATTAATTCTTTCAAATATTTTTCCTCTCAGACGACGCCCTGAGCCGAGGTTCGCGCCCAACTGGGCACCCTCAGGCCTGTTGTCTTAAATGTTGTACCGGGTGAGAGCCTTCAGCGCTCCCCATTTGTCCGGCCAAGTAGTTAATGCCATCTGCAGCAAATCTACAATAAGTCACGGCAAAAAAAACATTCATTTATATTTATTAACATTAAACATTAATGTAAAATATTGGATGAAATTTTATGGGTGTTTTATGCCTTAATAAAGATTATTGTTATTTTCATTACCACATTTGAAGCAACCAGCTTCTTCATTAGTCATAAAGATCTGGGGGTTAAAAAACCTAAGCAATTCATCTAAGAAAGCAATGTTGCAATTTGACATTTGCGTATATAAAAGTAAGTGCGCAATGCAAATAAATATCAGATAGTAATATTGCTTTCTTAGATGAATTGCTTCGATGTGGCCATTTTAACCCCCCTGTACTGTACTGTGTTTTACTGTACATATTTATGTGTTAAGTCTGACTGTTAAAATTAAGTTCTGTGCAATAAAATTTATTTGATTTGAAAGGAATTACACTGCTAAATTTGTCAATTGTTGATATTGCGCACTAACTTTTATGCATATAAAAGTTTAAGTCAGTTAATGTCAAATTGCGATATTGCTTTTTAGATGAATTGTTTCAATGTATCCAAACCCTCAGATTTCATAAAGTTGAAACGAGACTATAATATGATCTGATTGCACGAATGAATCAGAGAATCGTCTGATACAATGTTGTTAAAGTACTGGTTTCCTTGTGTAAGGAACATAACAAATATACTTTCTTGTAAAAATTGTAAAAGTACCCTCAATAGGTATACTATTTCAGAAGCATTTTACGGCTGCATCAGTGTAGCTTTGCTAGTGCCAATTGTACAGACACCAAACACGAGCCATTGACCTTTAATTCATAATTGTATGACACTTGGGGTCATTGAAAGTGTTAAGAAACACATAAAAAAATCCAGAGTAAGTAGGTTGACGAATAACCGATTTGTCAAAAGGTTAACTTATGTTACAATCTTAAATATAATATAAAATCTACTGGTTCACATTAGGTAATTAGCAATTTAATAAAACTGTGCTCATAACTAGTAGAGAAAAGGCAAACAACCATTTTGCAAAGCAAAAAAAAGTTTGTCGCCCGGAAACATTTTACAAAGACAATTTCTCTTTGGAGCGAACGTTTTAAATTGTAAATTTAATTTCGAGACTGACTTTAAAATGTTTACGGCAATAGATAAGCCGCAACTGCATTTTATTGGCGATGGCAGGTGCGCTGCACCAGGAACGCGAGCTTAATTGGAAGAATGCTAATTGAAGTTTCAATTACTTAGCCAGTTTGCACAGGGTCATTAGCCCTCGGACTTAACCATTATTGTCCTTGAGGGCTCGCCGCTACCACGCCCACAGTACATTACGACCGATGGAATTTATCATGATACGACCAATTCCCCCTAGCCGCGCGAAACGTTGTAAAAGTGTGATAAATGTAATCCCAGTACCGAACACATTTTACGTCGGCACTATCTCTTTTATTTCCGTTTTGATACCTATTGGTCCCCGCGCCCTATTAATAATAAAACCAGCCAAGTCGGTACTACAGGTCAGAGTCGCCTATTGTGGGTTCCGTACCAATTTGTTATACTGTACTTTGTTATCCTTATTCTACTATCAATCTAATGGCCTCTGTAGTCCAGTGGGACAGCTTTGGGCTCACGGCCTGGAGGTATCAGGCTCGAATCACGGTGGGGGTATATCACAAAATTCCAATTGTGATCCCTAGTTTGTTTAGGATATTGCTGGATCACCGCGCATCAGATGATCCATGCTTCGGAGGGAAAGCAGTCTGTCTCAGATGCAATTTACTTAATCATGTAGTCGTTACATGAACCATTTCAGGAGCCTTTGGTGGCTCTATAGTAACCCTGACACCAGATTTGATCAGGTCGGTCATTGATCCCACATCCCACACGAAAGAAGAAGAAGGCTATTAAGAATTAAAATTAAAATTTCTTTATTTCAGATATCACTGATCCATAATTTACATAATAAAACATTCATTCAAATAACTTAAAATAATAAATAAAATAAAATAGAATCAGATAAAACAATTAAAATCAATTAACATATAAGACGACAATGATCACTATCAATCTTAATTAGGCACTCTTTGTGTTTTAGTACCAACTTACGAGTTTCAAATTGACAATTATAGGTGCGGAACTTTAAAAATGTGATGACGATGACAAACCTCGGAATAAAAGTCAACATGAAAGTTCCTAAAAAAGTTTCCAATGGAAACCTAATTGATTGTCCGCGAAGATAAAACTGACGAAGGAAAAACGTTTTTTTGCGCTCTCGGTCGACTGCCAATTTGATCAAACGAGAAAAGTGTCCAGAATTTTAGGTAACAAGATAATAATCATTATAGAACAGGAGGTTACCTCTCTTGATATTGAACTCCTGAGATGGGCATGTGAAAAGGTCTGTACTTACAGTAAAATTAATTTCCGACCATATAGTGGATCAACTCAACAAAACAAAGTAATATAAAACAAAGTTAAATGAAATGAACCTGATATCAGGGGATTTAATAAAGCTATTTGACATTTGTTTGCATAGTATATGCGCAAATGTCAAATTGCAATATTTACAACCTGTATAGCCGGGGAAAAGGAGCTGCAAGAAACACCTCGGCACACGGCCCTAGAAGTTCTTTTAACATAACATAACATAAACAGCCTATATACGTCCCACTGCTGGGCACAAGCCTCTCCTCTATCAACCGGAGGGGGTGAGCATAATCCACCACGCTGCTCCAATGCGGGTTGGTGGATTATGAAGTTCTTTTAAACAAAAACATAATTTACTGTTAGTTAGTAATTTTGTCATCACTCACTCGGGTAGGGTGTCCTACGAGTGTGCGGTTAACAAAAATGAAATAACTTCAGTAATAATGAAGATTACTAGTTCTTAAATTAAAAACTGCATGAAAAGCAGAAATATTCAAATTAGTTTTTGTAATAGGTTCAAAAATACCTTACATATCAAATTATGACTTGTCAATTAGTTCCTTTCAAATTCGTAAACTTCTTTCGTATAAACCTGGTTTTATCTGTAGTCTTCCTTATTTATATTTCTGATTTTTTTATTAGTTACCAGGAAATTCATCTTGCCTGCCTCTTAAGAATTTAATGACCAATGAAATATATGGACGAGGATAGAACTTGTTTTACGTTTTAGTCCACTACTTTATAGTGTTTTCATGCCAGAGTGAATAGAGATTTTCCTCTCTAGTAAAATAAACTATGAATTTCTCGACGACGTCGCAGATTTATTTTGCTGAATAATTTTATAAAATACTTGGCTAACATAGCATCACGCCAATATTCCCGAAACGGTAGACAGAAGTTTATAGAAGGTTTATTTAATACGAGGCACGCCAAGCTACAAATTCAAATTCATAAATACAAGACAAGGTAAGTGTCTAATTTTCTCTGGAAATGTTTAGAGTTGTGAAAGAGGTAAAAAGTACATTGTTTTAAGTTTACGCGGTTATTATCATGATTAAAACACATAATAACGGGTTCTTAACGCGTTTAAAGTAGGGATATGAAACTCCCGATATTTCGACACTGTTGCAAGTGCCATGATCACGGAATGACTGATGAGATTGGAGTGTATCCCTACTTTAAACGCGGTAAGTACCCGTTATTATGTGTTTTAATTAGGTAAAAAGTAATTACCTAATAATAAATAACTAAACATCAACGCTGATAAAATCTCATTGTTTAGTTTGTTTTTCACAGTGCGAGTATAACAACGGGAAGAGGATATCTAGTTTATTTTCTTTATTTTCTTAGTTCTCTCTACTTTCTTAGTGTTACCTGCGAAATCTACTCATTGTTCCTCGATTATCCTAAGTAATTTAAAACACATAAATTCAAGAGTAGCATTTGCGATTTGTGCCCCGGTCCCCGGAGGTCCGTGTTGCTTTATGTTTGTGGCATACGAACTTTTCTAGATTCTAAAAAGCATAGAGTATGTAACTACATAAATGTTTCAAAAAGGCTTTCTTTACAGAAAGGTCAGGAATATTCTAAACCAGCAAGCAAGTAAGATTTTAATGAGAATGCCCGAAGCGAAAGTGGTTCAGTCTCTTAGTAAGTGGAAATTCGTAAAAAAGGACAAAGTGGAAAATAGGCGAGTTCTTTTGAATGTATACAGGGTGTTAGTGACATCGTAACGGATACTGAGGGGTATGATTCAGACAATGATTCTGAGTTAATATCAAGCGGAATATTCCCTCGCAAAATTCATATTCTTTTTATGTTGTTTTCAATTAATTTCAATTTTATACTTTTCGATGGAAAACTATGACTCACGTATTCGTACGATGGTCATTGGGGTCATAACCCCTCCCTGGGCCATGGTTGTGTCATGGGTGGCCACTGCAAATTCTATCTAATTCTTTACAGAGATAGGCTGTCTGCAACGTAGTGAATGACATAAAAGCTGGATGCGCCCCTGAATTTTTACTTAATCATATGAAACCTAATTTTCGTGCAGTTCTCCTGTAAATTGAGCAAATATCAAACTACAGTGGAGCATGTTAGGGCATAATTTTCAGATAGATGACATAGTGGACACACTACGTGGAGTGTGCGCTTATTGATGCGTAACCTCATCAGTTGAACGAGCCATAATTGAGTCAACGGCTGACCCGCCAATTAAACGGAAGACTGCGCCAGTGTCATAGCTATTTTTTGTGTTAAATATAGTTTAAATACAATGCAGATGTATATCAGAAATGCCTTTTTTTGGTAACAAGACTTAAAATAGGGTGTATAAAATAATAAACAGAATTTTCCTTTCAACTGTTTTAAGACAGTAGTTAAACAAAAACTTTACAAAAAAGGTTAAAGTTAGTGATTATTTAGAAGATATGAATTCATGGGATTAACTGTCTGAGAACTGATATTAGGCAGCTAAATTACTCAATTGTATACCAATATTTTATGATTATTTTTATTTTTTTTAAAGAACGTCTAGGGCCCTGTGCCGAGGTTTTTCTTGCAGCTTCTTTTCCCCGGCTATACAGGTTGTGAGAAGCTGCAGTAGTTTTAGGCGGATGAGACGTTCGTTATGTAAAAATTGACGATTCAAAGTGTAACTATGTTACCTACTGAATAAAGGTATTTTTGAATTTGAATTTGAATTTAATGAAATTATTATAAAATTAATAATAAAATAATTATAAAATTATTATTTTATACACGTTAGGCTGGCGATCTGGAGGTCCGGGTACGATTGGGACATTGTCGAAATCACTTTGTAAGACTGTCCTTTGTTGGGTAAAGACTTTTTTCTTTATTAAAATTCTAATAAGTTAAATAGAACAAAAAAAAAACGTTTTTTGTCACCATTAGATCTGTCTTTACTTAGTAATCAGAATTCCATAATTTCGTTACGAGTTTGAATTCATGTTAGCATCATAGATAATTGATTTTTTTCCTTTGAGTTATTTATTTAAATTACTCAAGGTGTATCGTGTCACTGAGTGTCAAGTAGCCTATTACAACTCCTGCACGCTCACCGTTTATATTTTGTTTACATTAAGTTAGTTTATGAGTTGAAGTGAAATGTAAATTTCTTTTGAGAATAAAGATTTCTTCAACCTGAAATCACGTGGTTTCCAGGGCATGTGCCCGGTTAATGGCAATAGGCTCGCCCCGTATTACATACGACTTGAACATAGCTGGCAAGGAATGGGTGCATATACTATACACCTCTTCCTACTCCTTTGATTCTGTGTTAAGTTCTTTATAATCTATTTAGAGACGCCAATACCCAGAGTGTCTGAAAGTTTATTGACTTTTGGCTCTTATATCTATTTGGATATAAGAATACGGATTGATTTCGTACTAAGAACTATATTGTGGTTACAATTCCCTGCAACCCTCCGGAGACTAAGAGGATAAACTGACAAGAAACACGTAACAATCCTACCTCCTACTGTATGGCGGTTCAAGATATTGCCACACATAAATTCCACGTCCAATTAACCCCACAAAAGGGAAAGTTCCATTGAAAATAACGTTTTATTCCTATAGATTCATCTATGAAGTTAAGGGTAGAAAAAAAATGATGAGTCTATTAGGAGCTCTACAAAAGTTGTATCTACGATCCTACGAGACCATTTAAACTTTCTAAAGTAGCAATTCTGCTGTCATAAACAACTTAAATTAAAAAGTTATTTGAAGTTATAATTTTTAACTATTATTCTGTTTTACAAAGACTATAGCGACACAAAAACAGACCGTTTTTCTTGCTCTATGGTTGCATCATTATGAATGGCCAACATTTTCCGAACATTTATTTTTTTAAGCAGACTTATTACACTTTTCTAGTTGTTTAAACAAGCGAAAAGCCGAAGAATGCTTCTATCTTTACCCATTAGGTTCAGGCTGAGATTTTTCTTGCCTCTTAATGGAACTAGATTTCCCCTTTAATATTGCCGGGACATTGCTTCCAGAGGCGTGCGTTGAATGCTAGTGCTCCTATTTATTATACTAGGACCAGTAATTGTGATAAATGTGTTTAATTTTCTGTAATTAGGTGTATTAGTACGTAGGAAAATATAATATGGTGCGGGTGTAAGTGTTAAAGTTGATACGCGATCAAATCCAGGATGTTTTAAAGAAAGGGCTAGTCAAGACTACTCTATATAATATAGTACACACAGACGTACATTGTCATTGTCATTGTAATCTACCTAGATTTGTATAAAAAATTGTGCTATCTTCTGCTGTCTAGAAATATATATAATATATGATTTAATATATTATGATTTGCACGAGAATCGGGCACTTTATTGCTGAAAAGAAACTATATCCAAAGACCTCTTCTAAGAAGCCAAATACAAAGTCATATATCAAAATACGAAGCCAAAAAGAATAAAAAACTATATCAAAAGAGATCATCATCAACAGCCTATATACGTCCCAATGCTGGGCACAGGCCTCCCCTCAATCAACCGGAGGGGGTATGGAGCATACTCCACCACGCTGCTCCACTGCGGGTTGGTGGAGGTATCAAAAGAGATAAATTTCTATAAAAAGTTGAGAATATTAAATACTCGCAAATGTTTCAATATAACATTGTTATTAAATAGGCGTTTGTTTCGGTCTCGTTCCTTGCAGCTAATAGGTATTTAGAAAATTGACGTATGATATAATTGCTATTTTTAATCTGCCTGTCTGCGTTTGTCTGTTGCGTATCGTAGACTTAACCTAAGTAAGTATAAGTACATAATATGCAATATACCTAATTACTTAATATTAAAAACTATTTTAATAAGAAAACCAGTTACTTATGTACACACATTTTATGCCGCTTTGGTTGTACTTGGTAAATGTTGGGTACTTCTCGTAAACGTAAGCAGACAATAAATAGGAACGTATTTTGCATGCAAAAAAATCTATTGTTAATCCTTTTATAACTCTAAACAGTCATAGTAAATACTTCTTACCTGAACATACTAAGCTGAAGAATACAACGGCCAGCGTAACCCACCGCATTCTGCTGTTTACTCACGAAACTTGCACACCACTAAACATAGATTCACTGAGAAACTACTTTACTTTTTTTAATAGCAATGGATGAGAGTGCAAACTTTTACGCGGGAACTCTAATGAGAAACGTTCGATGCGCCAGCGGGGATCGGGTTCAAACGACGAACTACCGTCAGTTGGAGCCGCGATACAACAGGCGACCCCAAAGCGCATGCGTGCGCGACCTCTACTTAGTTAAAACATTTTGTTTAATTTCAAATAGAGTTCCATTTTGAATCTGTTATTTTAATAATAATAAAATTATTTTCAAACTTGCAATAATTCAATTTTAGTAATTCTACGAATAGGTACTCAGGTCTGATATTCGCAATTTTGATTCGCAATCTTTCGCATTTTTTTTAAACAGTTACTTTCGTGTTTATAAAGTTAGTATGGACAAGACTACATTTATATAACAACAACCATAGATAATAACCTATATCATCCGAATTAATTAATATGGATATAAGGGTTTAAATGTAATAACAATAAAATGTAGAATGTCTGTCTGACGGCGCCGAAAGAACTAGGGCGTTAAGGGGCTTGTAACTTTATTGGCAAACAGAATACTAGGTTAACAGTGCCTCTGATGTGGCCTGGTCTACTCTACCATTATTTATGGTCTCCGATGGCTTATACTTTAATACTAGTTGAAATTTTTGGGGGCATTGGGCATGTCTGAAAGCTACTAGCGACACGCTATTATGACATTTGGCCCACTCATCAAGTTTAGAATTAATTAATGCGTTAAAGGGTTAACTCTGATGAGAAATGTATCCGCCAACCCGCAATGGAGCAGCGTGGTAGATGCTGCCATCCCACATCCAAGTGGTTTGTAAATGTTTTTTCCTTTTGGTGGTTGCCTGGAAGAAATTGCTCTAGAGCAATAAGGCCGCCCAAATTGTACTGTATTCATGTATTATGTCTGATTGTTGAAATTTAGTTCTGTGCAATAAAGTATATTTGATTTTGATTTGATGTTTAATACCCCCTCAGGTTGATTGAGGAGGCTTGTGCCCGGCAATGGGACGTATATAGGCTGTTTATCTTGTATGTAAGTACGTTTTAGAAGCAAATAGCTGTACCTACTTTAGTGTCAATAGTGATTTGCAGTCATAAAAATTGGATTTCTTAAGTTACAAGGTGAGATATGGCTTTAGTTCATAAGGGCCACATTATATCTTATCTCACACACCGATCTCTTTGTGCAACATGTGTATTCCTGTATTTTTTTTTCTTTTTAATTTTTTTTATTCCATTTCATCTCATCTTATCAGCTGTTTTTAATTAAGTGTAAGTCTTATGTATTCGCTCTTATTATAATGTAAAATTTGATTTGTCATACTTTTTAATTGGCCAACAAGAATTTAAGCTATTGTAATGATATAAATTATGTTAGCTGTAAAGTATGCAAGTAACAATAAATAAATAAATAAATATATTATACGGAATAAAAGAAAGAGGTTGGAAGGGCCAAGTGAGCGTAAAACTCGCGCCATGCCATATGAGCAAATAGTGCATACTTCCACTTTAGAAGTGCTCATCCACAAACTTTACGACACACAGAGCTCCCCGATAGTATATCAAAAGGTCGTCTTGTGAATTACAACCTACCTCCTTATCACTGTATGGGACATACCTAATAGTCTACCATTTATGGTCAGTCACATCTCTAGCGCGAGCAAGCCAACGCGTCTCAATATTTGGATCTTGTAATTTAATTAATATCCTAAGTAATACAGTTCATTCAATTGTTTGTGTGGGGTTTTATTACAATTTACCAGCGCTCCCTACAATCACAGGAAACCAGAAAACCTTAGTATGATCGGCTATTTACCAAAAATAATACTTTTGTATGCATTCATATGAAAAGTCATGATAATATAATTGCAGCATATCACATAAAATATATAATTATATTGCCGGTAAAATGGCTATGGAATTTGAGAAGCAGTAGAGCTATCGTAGTTATATGTTTTCGGAGTAGTAAAAGAGAGCGGGATTGAACCGGCGACAGCGGTTCTCATACAAAATTGCGAGTTAAGGCTTTTCCATCATCTTTCTTCTATTCCGCGATATATTAAAATATTGTTTTATATCGGTAACTATTTTATTCCTGGGTTAGAAACTGATAAATGAAACATTGAAACAAAGAATTTACTAAACAAGATAAGAATTGAATAGACAGGATAAGAATATTACATGTAAAATTAATTAGTGTCTCATGTAATGTGATGAAAAGATAAAAATCTAAAGTGATTGTGACTCATTTATTTACCTACTAGAAAGTGTGAATAATTATAAGTAACTCATTTTAAGGTCAGTACAGTTAGTCACGATTGTATTCTTACTTTACCTTAATAAGTAGGTGTATTGAAATAGATATATGTATATACAGGATTGTAGTGACATCGTAACGAATACTGAGGGGGATGATTCAGACCATGATTCTGAATAATACCAAGTGGAAATTTCCGTCTCGAAATCCATATTGTTTTATATATTTTTTTCAATTTTCAGGTATATGTGAAGTGTGGGTACTTAGTTCATCTTGCGATTGATGTAGCTCTGACTACCCCGATTGGGATATAGTCGTGAGCTTATGTTATGTTGTATTGTTTTGCAACAGTTTCGTGTTCCACCACACTGCCTGATAAGTAATGATGCGGTTTAGTTTAGGAGACGCTTACTTAGCAAAATGTAATAATGCTTGGAGTTTACAAGATTTTGCAATGCATGCCCCGTTGTCTATATAACTACCTATTTATCTGCTGATCTAGGAATATGGATGGTTTCCGAGTAGAGACAGACGCAAGCGTGGCAGACCGAGGCGGAGAAGCAATGTAGAGAGAATCCTGGAAGAAATGGAGGGAGGCCTTTGCCCAGCAGTGGAACACCTCAGGCTAGATAATATAAGACTGGTGATATGGAAGTATCTAGCCGTGTAGTTAAAGATATATGACGGCAAACCTACAATAACTCACGTTACAAAAGGGATTATAGAAAAAAGACAGAGTGCATTCAGGTGGTTGTATGTTATCCCGTACATAACAAAAAAGACTGGTAATAGACGAGTGAGCTGGATAAGTGACCGGATGAATTCGTATCAAAAGTAGCTAGAAGTTATTTTCTGATTACTCTGCTCACCCCATTAGGAATAAGTTTTCTGAGGATATTCTATATAAGTATCTAAATTTTTGACAAGTATTACAGTACTTACTGACTTTGGTACCCAAGTATTTCGTTAGCTCACTGAGTCGAAGCGGATCTTCGCCTCCGAAATGCGCCAATTTTATTAAGTCATCTTGGCAATTCCTTGCCAATCTGGTACTCCAAAATGATTAAACCGTTCATTGAACTTGGACTTCATTTCGACGCGAGTGAATCTGCATTCCGCGGATAATTATGATTTCGTTCATACATACATAAACTCATGCCTATTTTCCACCGGGGTAAGCAGTGTTTGGAATTCCATTAGCTTCGGTCCTTACACACTTCTCTTGCTTCTTCCGCATTCATCAATCGTTTCGTAAACGTGTGCCGGTTCAGAGTAGATCGTATAAACTTTTTCTAAGGACATCTCCAACAGATATAATATAACGTGTACATAAAGTCTGTCTCTATGTACATGCAGTAAGAGTGTAGGTAATTGTAGTGTAATATTATTATGGTGGTGGGTAGAATTAAATAACGTAACTTTTGTCAATCATACGTCCCTTATACATTGTTTTAAGTTTACGCGGTTATTGTCATAATTAAAACACATAATAACGGGTTCTTACCGCGTTTAAATGGGGAGTCTCATACGTCCCTTTCCTTTTCGGCGGATAAAAAAACGACAGGTATAAGTTAAAATAAAATTAGAAGTTGTCTGCAGGAATCAGCGCCATTATAGGCTCGTAGCAACTGACCATAAATAAATAAAGAAGGCAAGTGAAGAATACGAATTGTATTTATTGGTTATTTCTCCCTGTTCGGTTTTGTTGATCTATATTTAAGAAAAAAATATTAAATAACCGTAACATTCAGAGGTCACAAAGCGTAAAGGTCGCTTAATTTCACAATAAAATACAAGGAAATAGATAACATTATCAACCATATTTTTGCATCTGACATTCCCTGAAAGATTTCTCAGTAAACATATTTTTTGCAATCTTATACATTAGCAAGGACTTAAAACTATCAATGAACTAATCCAATCGCTTTGAAAGATACCATCTACGACTATAAACGAAAACAATGTACTAAAACACTTTGTTTGTAACCCATTATATTTATCAGATTATTCAATACTAATATATAAAGCACGCAAAATATATAGCTGGTGTCAACTACACGCACAATCAGTTAGTTAAAAATTCACCATGTTGAAAATCATCTTGTTATTCGTTGCTGCTTTTTTCGGTAAGTGCCTAAATTTAATTTTCGATTTAACCTGCTAAGTCCGAGATGTCCAGATATAATAATTAAACAACGTATAAGGGTTGGAAACGGAGATCCTTGAGCAGGCTTTTTCCTCGCTCAGCGTATGTCACTTGCGGTCCAGAGAGGCAACGGTGCAAGCATAATGGATACGTTCGGACAGGGCTCGCTTTCTGGAGGGCTTTTTGACGCCTGATATGTTTTACTTATTCATTTGTGTGTTTTTATGTGTTTTAACGTATTTTAGTGTGTGTTAGTGACATAATAACGAAATATTTGAGAGATGATTCAGACCATGTTTCTGAGTTGATATCAAGTAGAATTTTCATAGAATAAAAAATAGCCTATGTCACTCTCCATCACTTCAACTATCTCCACTTAAAATGTACGTCAATTCCTTGCTCCGTTTTGCCCTGAAAGATGGACAAACAAACAGACACACACACTTTCGCATTTATAATTATATTAGTATGGATAATCATCTTTTTCAGGTTGCCAAGTTATCGCTACACCAGAAGACGCTCGTCATGGCAATCTCAATCTCTATTTCATATACTCACGGTAAGTGCGCGCTCCCTATTTGTCATGCCATTTGTGAAAAATCTACAATAAGTCACGTCAAAAAAATGTAAGTGCTCAATCTCTCTTACGAAATGCTGTGATATTGTTAATTACAAACAATATAAAAGTATTTATCAACGGAACTGCATCCAGATTGTTGCCTAATTACGGAAATGCACCCAGATCGTTGCCTAATTACGGAAATGCACCCAGATCGTTGCCTAATTACGGAAATGCACCCAGATCGGTGCCTAATTACGGAAATGCACCCAGATCGGTGCCTAATTACGGAACTGTACCTAGATCGGTACCTAATTACTAGCGTAATTCTATTTCGCTTGCCTTATTAATTCCAATCCTTCAATGATACTGGTCTTTCAAATACAAGTTGGACTTAAAACCGTCTAATTACAAAACGAAGACTAAAGATAAATCAGGTTTAAAATATAGTCTGCGCCACGATCGCTAATACCGCAGATTCAGCATCCAGAATTATTATGACTTGTCAATTAGCTCCACTGAATACTGAAATCCAACGAAAAAACTTATTTCGTCTATATTTTTAACCTGGTATTATCGTTAGTCTACTTTTTGTAACACGGTCATATTACAAAACGTAAACTATAGTAGAGTATACGGCCGTTAGAGCTGTGAATAGAAAAAACGTTTTTCTGCATCATAATTATGCATTGTATATAATCCCTTCCTAGGCAGAGCCACAAGACAATAATATGAAAACCCACAGGGCTCCTAATGTTCTCTGTAAGCTAAATAATAATATTATAGACGGCGATACGGCTCACCACTTATTACGTTACTTTAAAAGAAAGCTCGGTGAGGTGCAGGTACTTAGTTCATCTTGCGATGGTTTACCTCTGACTATACCCATTAGGATTATATAGTTGATAGATAGACAGTTGTGACCTTATGTTTTGTTATGTAAATTATGATAAAAATATCATAGTTATGAAGGTTAGTCTATTACTCTTTTTAGGGATATCATAATGTCACACCATGATTCATCACTAACGTCATGTCCCTAGCATTTTCCCGTTTTTCACAGGGTCCGCTTACCTAACCTGAAGATTTGATCGGAATCTATTACTGAAGCGACTACCTGTCTGGCCTTCCAACCCGCGAAAGGAAAACCAGCCCAATACAATTTAGGTCACATACCTCCGAAAATGCATTTCTCTGGTTTCCTCACGATGTTCCTTCACCGCTGAGCACGTGATAATCATGTATGATCCAAAATTGTATTCTAAAACATATTCGAGATACATTATAAGTAATATCACACCATAATTATCTGTACTTCTTTGTTACAGGGATAATCCTCGAGAACCTATTCAGATCCAGCCCGATTTCAACTCTGTGATTGAAAGCCCCGCACTCTTTCGTCCCTATACTGCTATCATAGTCCATGGGCACCAAGGAAGTGCTTTCACCAGTTTAAACCCTGTTGTCAAAGATTGTAAGTATTTTTCAACACAAAGAAAAGTTATGTTTGTACTAGCGGTCGCCAGCGACTAAATAGTGCACGCGCGCATATAACATAAGCTCACAACTTTATCTCAATTGGGGTAGCCAGAACTACATCCATTGTAAGATTACCCGCACCTTACCGAGCTCTCTGTTACATCACCGCGATAGGTAACGCGCGCAAACGAATATGAATATTAATCCTGTGGGGTGTCCTTTACGTTGCATAAAATTAATAACTCTATTTTGAAAATCCATAACAGACTTGACATAACTGTAATTTGCATACTAATTAGAATGAATAATATTATTTATTTTATTAAATGTGGATGGTTGCTTTTAACGTTTTGTCAGGCACTTGTTTGCTTATAAATTATATTAAGAGTATGGGTTTCAACTTTTATGGGTATTAAAATTAAGGGTGTTAATTATATATTTTTAATCGTTATTTATATTGACATTATGTATATTAAAGATATACTTTTCAAATATATATATTTTAAAGTTATGGATTTTAATGTTTATGTGTTTAAATGATTACGGATTTTCAATTATGGATTTTAATATAGACCCAATTCTGTGCTATTGTTATTGATGTATTACTGTGAGGTTTTATCAAAATCTGTTCAATATGCTTAGCGTGCAAGAATAACAAACTTTTGCATTTATAACATTAGTAGCATTTGGAATGAATTACTTTTTAAGCTATATCCCTTACCGGATCCATGTTGATAATGTA
Source organism: Pectinophora gossypiella (assembly GCF_024362695.1). NCBI lineage: Eukaryota > Metazoa > Arthropoda > Insecta > Lepidoptera > Gelechiidae > Pectinophora > Pectinophora gossypiella. The sequence goes on from NC_065410.1 coordinate 11,068,211, forward strand.
ATACTAACTTCTGTATTTTTATAACACTACCATTTTATACGAAGATATGGTCGCAATAAAACATTTCTACTTCTAGCATCAGTAAGCCATTAGCTAAATCGTTTAAAAAGAGAAAATAACACACAAAGAAAATACATTTTAAAAATTCAGATGGTTTTCTTTGAAAGTTTTCCGTAAGCAAAGAAAGTGCTAAAACAACAAAATCAAATGTAAATAAATGTTATATATTTAATGGTTAAAACATAAATAAGTTAACAAAAATTTTATTCGCGTCCTTACGAGATAATATTAATATGACACTGTTAGTACCGCTCTTCACACCTCACTGGACATTACCCTCCGACTCAAAGGGCAGTTATTATAGATATACTGTCTGTGTGACCATTTACATTGTGCTAGTTCAGAACCCCGATAATCCGCGTTATCGGTATCATTATGAAAGCTATATAAATTCTTGAGTCAATAGTTTCATTACAAGAAAGCAAAATGGATCTAAAGTAAATGAAAAAATAAAAGGCTTAGATGTATCTTTTCGCGTTTCACTTTTAAAATCACGTTTAAATTTATACTTTAGAACCTATATAATTGATATAAACCTTTGGATTTTTTCAATCAATCCAAACATTTTTATAACTATGTCATTTTTGCAACAAAATATAATATATCGATTGACGATTTGAATAAAAATAGAGTTTATTTATGCAGATCAAGAGATTACTAGACAAGAAAAATTGTATTCCATTGAATAGTAATCCTTTGTTGATGAATGGTAATACATTGTTATTTTGCTAAGGCTTAGACGGATAGCAGCGTGAGTTTGTGTGCGTATCGTCTTACTAAGTAGGTAATCCTTATTTACATATTAAGTCTTCCAGGACGTCGTTAGTTCAGCTCTCTCACTTTAAATGAAAACAAACGAGTGAAATGAATGCGCAAACTTTGGTTCATTATTCTTAACTTGGATCCTGTGGATGTTGTGTAACCGTTTGTGCGATTAAGAGTTAGTTATTTATCTGTAAATGTGCAATTCAGATTACACCGTATATTGGTAAATGAATTGCACAGCCACTTCTTTGAGTGAAAGGACTTCTCAAAGGACTTACACCACCGCGTTGCTGTATCAATAAAGAACATCTACCATGTACCTACACATTATAATATTCATTTAATAAGACATAAAAATAAACACACTAACCAGTTACCTCTCTAAATAGTGGATGCGCACTGTCAATGGTATGTAAACAAACATATCCCTACGCAAACATTTCACTAGATTTATAGAAAGGAATGTCTTTAAGCCAAGTTTTGCCATCGATAGAAATTCATACCTCCGATACCGACCCCGCCGGCTTAGTCGGGGTAGATTAATTCTTTCAAATATTGTCCTCTCACACGACGCCCTGAGTTGAGGTTCGCGCCCAACTGGGCACCCTCAGGGCTGTTGTCTTAAATGTTGTACTAGGTTAGAGCATTCAGCGCTCCTCGCTCCTCCTGCGACAAATCTACTTTAAGTCACGTCAAAAATAAATTAATTTCATACATTTAGTCAATTGAACATTCAACATTTTTCTTTTTATCTATTAACTTTGCACAAAACATATAATGAGAACAATAAACTACTTATATTTTAACATTCCAGCATTCATATCCAGTGAAGACGTGACCGTCATTGTTGTGGACTGGTCTACTTACGCCGGGCAGAGCTACTCCAATGCTGTCAATGCCGTGCCGAGCGTGGGCGTTGCTATTGCTGACATGATCAGACTCCTGGTCACATACAACAGGATCTCCCTTGACAGGCTGCACCTCGTTGGTTTTGATCTCGGCGCACACGTTGTTGGCTTCACGGGCAGATCGTTGAATGGACAAGTTGCTAGGATCACAGGTAATTGATATACGATGCCGTTTTAAGCAAGCACCAATGCCTAACAAGTTATTCATATTAATTTATTGTATGTTACAAAAAATATTAAAGTCGTTCATACATATTAAGTAAGTAGGTGACGCTCTTCTCAGATCAGCAACATTGTAGACAAAGAAGAGGTTGGAAGCCACCAACGCAGTTGCACCGCACGCCACGCCACGCCAGTTGTACCGCATCAGATTAAACAGCCGTTCTAAACATTGGTAGCAGAACCCTGTATGAACTACTGATAAAGATATGAAAGGCTGATGATGATACCTAGTTCTTTCAATTTTTTAAGCGCATCATGTATTTAAATGAGACGCTTTGCAACATAATAATATTAGTTTTAGCACATGCTACGGTTTTAGTATAGTTTATGTTTTAGGAAAGAACACAGTTTCGAAATTACTTATTCCTTGCTTTATTTTCCAGGACTGGATCCAAATGGCAGCCAATGGGGCAGCAATTCTCAGCGTCTGACGGCTTCTGACGCCGAATACGTCGAACTTATTCACACAGATGGGAATGGTCTGACTGCCAACGGGATCGGAACAGCTCTTGGTGACGTGGATTTCTTCGCCAACGGTGGTGGGAGCCAGCCTGGCTGCCTCACGCATTCTTGCAGTCATAACAGAGCATGGGAGCTCTTTGGAGCCAGTCTCTTGCATAACCACCTCATCGGGAATCTGTGCAACAGCAGTTCGCAGTTGAACTGGAACCTCTGCCGCGGGTACTCTCTGCACATGGGCAACAACAGCTTGATCAAATACGGGTGAGACTTCAAAAAATTTCGCGTCGTTAGGTATAGGTACGATTATAACATAAAATTTATAGATTCGGTGAAATCATAACGTTGTGACGACGCAACAGAACGTCAATTCCCGTGTTTCTTTCTCTGGGGCGTATTGGCAAAAATTTACATGCATTGATTTAAATTTCCTTTTTTACAGATCTGGAATATTCCGTGTCAACACTGGACGAACATTTCCTTATTAATTTCCACGTAATACAGCCAAACTGACTGTTATTTATAAAATCTTTTCGATAATAGATAAGAGTACTTTTTAAAAATTACTATGATAATAAATGGTATATCCATAATAGATCTTTTCCTTTTTAGATTACACGTTGTTGCAACCTTGTAATAATGTTTTAACATCTACTTGATCATTAGCTTGCGACAACTACACTTCAATCCCTGATACCGACACGTTGTTGACGATTTCCCTCATTCAGCGGTTATAGATTTTTAATTCTTTCAAATATAATCCTCCCAGATGAAGCCCTAAGTCGAGGTTTACGCCGTACTGGGCACCCTCAGGCCTGTTATCTTAATTTTTTTGTACAGAGTGACAGCCCTCAGCGCTCCCCATTTGTCCGGTCAAGTAGTTAATGCCTTCCGTGCGATTCTTTGGGAAAGTTGTATGGTGTCAAATATTTTTTACATAACCTTTGGCTCTGTCCATCCCAATGGGGGTTACGGGAGTGAGGTCATTACGTATGTATAACATAGAAGGCATATAGAGATCTTCTGCCAAGTAATTTTGAGTCAGCTAGTGGAGTTCATAAGTTGTGCCACTTGGACGAGCGAAAGAGGACGCCCTGCCAAATTTCTTACCATAGCCGTCTGTACTAAAACCGCTGACCTAAAAAGATTGACCTTTCCAAGCTCAGTCGCTCATATATTATTATACTGTAGGATGGCAAACTAAGATTAAACGTATTCGACGTGAGCTCTAAGGCCCTGTCCAGGTAGAGCAAAGTACGTGCTTTTTTTTAATTTAGGCCACGGCACACCCCGGAAACTTCATGCAAAACACTTCGTTTTACACAGACACTACACATTAACGTTATCTTAAACGCGCATCTGGGTGTGACGTCTGACTCCCATACGATTGAAGACTAAAGTAAGTCCAAGGGGGTGAGGTAAATCTATCTCAGTCGCTGGTGGGAAGTGGAGAGTTGTCTTTCTATACGTAGTATTTTTCCTTATTCTGGGTATGGCCGCAGGCACACCCTGGACACTCCATACACACATGTAATTTATACCATGGTATAAGAAGACCAGGTATGCTCAAAACTGACAGCTAGAATTTCAAGGTTAGCCCAGCAAACGTCATCTGACCCTGCGTTGCCATTTCGTAAAAAAATAAATTACCCACGTCCAATGTTTTTAATTTACTTTGCAAGGAAATTTAGAACTTTTAGTAAAAGATTTATGTAACAAATAATAGTAATTAAATACATCAGTCAGTAATTCACTTAATTTTCAATAATTAAATTTACGTCCTTGGAATGTTGGAGATACCAATTGAATGGTAACACTAACGTCATCAATGGACTAGCAATGGTGGCTTGTCATAGGATTGAGCATACCTGGTTTTCTTATGCCGTGATTTATACTGCGTGTGTAACGCGAATGTGCGCGCGAGACACTCTCTGCGTGCTCTCCCTCGCTATCCTTAGCGTCTTACGGCCATATTATGACCAAAGTATGATCCGAAGTGGGGGAGGTTAGCGCCCAAAATATTCATAAAAAAGGTCTAAAAGAAACACTTAAACTACTTAAGGCAACCAATAGTCGATTGATAACGAGTAGGTGCGTTATCAGTTATCACTTAGAGGTAATCAATAATTATTATCAACATTTTCATGATGACTATCAGAAAACATTGATAACAATGATACGCTAGAGACGAGGTACCTACTTCTTTTTTATTTTATTTGCTAATAGTATTATTTAGAAAATAAATATCATTAAACAAGTAGGCGAATTGCAAGGTAGGCACCAGACTACCTAGACTGATGCAAATAATTAAGAATGTTATGTTTTTTAACAAGATTTGACGTATTAAATTATGTAGGTATATGTAGAATATCAGGTAACAAGACCGATACAATATAAACCTTTACCTAAAATACATAATTTTATTAACATTATAATTTATAAAATACTGCGCTGGCCTTTACTATGGCTAAACCCAAAAAATACCCAGATTACAACTATATAGTTTTTTTTATAATATTACAATGTCAAGTAATACTAAGAGTTGTAGTTATTTGATTCTTAATTAAATGCAGATTATAACAGTTAAAGAAACACATACGACCATTCAAATAAAGAAAGAAAGTAACAAATATTATTTTCGGACACAACAGACACAGACAGACAGGTACCTACATTACATTTAAGGACACAAACCACACGGAAAATAGCCACCACATCATGATGGTGGTGGTCATTCAGTGGTTGGGGAGATTACCGCGCTTTAAATCTTTCTTTCATACTATGTTGTTATAATTATTATATCTCAATAGTTTTCGCAAATTAAATACATTTAATACCAAATTAGTTTTAATTTCAACAAATTACGTTTTACGTTTCACCAACAGAATACGGGTTTAATATTCATGAATTCATTCGGACACAAATTGCTTTCGACATTGTTAACGCGCTATGGTATTTAGGGCTCTATTGCATAGTTTCCGTTCAATTTAAATGAGAAACTTCATTATAACACATTCGGGAGGAGTGGATTTCAGTTAAAAGTTTCCATTATGGCACACGAGGGAAGTTTAGGTCCCCAATGACGACCGCCCAGCGACTTTCATAAAAAGATTTCTTCGTGAAAAGATGTTATTACAACTTACACGTCTTGAAGATTGGAGGAAGATTTTTTATTAAATGTCACATCCACCTCTTATAAGACATAATATAAGCTCACGACTACTATATCCCGATTGGGGTAGGCAGAGGTACATCCATCGCATGTACCTCTTATTAATACATTAAAATTGGGTAGTATCCTAGGTGAAATATAAATTATGAAATTCATAAAAATTACTTCAAAAAGACAGATCTAAAACTGGCAAAAACATTTTCGTTTTTCTTTTTAATTTATTTATGAATTTTAATTAGGAAAAACGTAATAATAAGTCCTACATTTTATCACGTTTTTCTATGACGTCACAGTGTGTTTTTTCATACAAATTCCATGGTAATTTCGTGTTTTGACGTTTAGTAAAAAGTAACTGATTTGATTAGTTGGAAACTAGCCTATCTTTTATTATTATCTGTGTCTCGGGAATTCGGGATACTAGAAAATTTATGTTTATGAACTAAAACTTAAACATAAGAAGTGTCACTTTCCTTCAAATTAAATTGGTGAATATTACATAACATAAGCTCACAAGTATAGGCATAGACGTTACGTGGGATATCCCAATGGGGTAGGCAGAAATACATCCATCGCAAGATAAACTTAGTACCCACACTTCACCGAGCTCTCAGTCACTGACGTGGGGTGGTGGAAATTGATGTACATACGTAAACGAAAAAATCATATAAGTAATCGCACAAAAACTCCTTCTTTCTGAAGTCGGTTAAAACTACGATACTTTTACAAAGGTCATTTACTTTACGCGTGACGTTTCAAGAAGAATTGATAACTTAATTATTTATCTCAAGATCATATCAGCGATTTGATAAAACTATTCAAAAGATTTACTGCTGTCGTCATTCAGTATTGTTTGGTGATCCGTATCAAAATTAGAAAACCTTTGAAACTGACACTGATAAACAAACACCCGTGATTTTTTTTTATCCTGTGAGACGTGTGACGGCGTGACGCCTGCTTACTAAGCAGATACAATTGCAGAAAGCAGCGATCAATGCGTAGTGAGTGTCGACACGGTGAATGTACACTCCCACACCCGCGACCAATACCAAGGAATGACGTAGCGTAGCCAATGTTTTACAATACAATACAAATACATTTTATTGCACCAAAATAAAAAGAGGAGAGGAGAGGATTTCGAAAGTAAAAATACAGATAACATTGGAATCAGATTATTATCAATAAGGTAGGTGGTATAGATTAACCGATAGTAAACAAGGTGAATTATGAATATAACATCGAAATACTACGTACAGTTACTTGCACCATATGAACGAAAAATATGGTGATAGCACCTTTATTTTTCATGTATGTGGGTTGTAAGGAGCTAATATCTGAAAATTATTATTGAGCCGCAAATGGTCCCTGACATGGCTCATGAAACGTCTACATACTTACATCAGGGGGGTTAAAGAGGCCACATCGAAGCATTTCATCTAATTCAAATTCAAATTCAAATTCAAAAATATCTTTATTCAGTAGGTAACATACTTACACTTTGAATCGTCAATTTTACATAACGATGGTCTCATCCGCCTAAAACTACTGCAGCTTCTCACAACCTGTATAGCCGGGGAAAAGAAGCTGCAAGAAAAACCTCGGCACAGGGCCCTAGACGTTCTTTAAAAAAATAAAAATAAACATAAAATATTGGTATACAATTGAATAATTTAGCTGCCTAATATCAGTTCTCAGACAGTTAATCCCATGCATTCATATCTTCTAAATAATCACTAACTTTATAATAAGCTTTTTTGTAAAGTTTTTGTTTAACTACTGTCTTAAAACAGTTGAAAGGCAAATTCTGAATGTCAATGGGAATCTTATTGTAAAAACGTATACATTGCCCCTTAAAAGATTTAGTAATCTTATGTAATCGACTGACTTGTAAAGCAAGTTTATTTTTATTCCTGGTATTAACAATGTGCCGATCGCTATTTTTTGCAAATATCCTATATGTAAAAAAGCAATATTGCTATTTGTCATTTGTGTGCATTGCGCACTTACTTTTATATGCGCAAATTTCAAATTGCAATATTGCTTTTTTAGATGAATTGCTTCGATGTGGCCTTTTTAACCTCCCAGTAAGTAGTAGCCGAGACTAATTGCTTAACGTGCTTTCCGGTACGGATCATCCTACTTTTGGATTATCGGGTGATCAGTCTGAAATGTCCTAGTCAAACTAGGGATCCAAAACGATTTTGTAATATGCCTCCACCGGGATTCAAACCCGAGATAATATCTAATATAAAAACTATCATGATACGGAACACTAAAAATAAATAAATGAATCTCGCGCTTGGCTTTTATGTATATTTTTAAATATTCAAATTCTTGACTAACGATTCCTGGTAGGTACTTATTATCGTCGGGGTATGCGCGTCTGCGATTACCTAGTATTAATTTGGAAAGTATAGAAATACTTTGGAATATTTTATTTGGTTAAGTATCATAAAATTAATTAGACAAATATGAGCAAAGTGCTTTTATTGTGTTTGGCTGCCATCTTATCAAGTAAGTTTTAATATCAATATTTAACATTCTTAAATAAGACCTATACAGTCATAATTGGAAAGATTCCTAGGTCAAAGATAAATTATGAAATTCTGATCTTAAGGTGACAAAAGACGTTTTCTTTTTTTTTATTAAACCAATTTATGAATTTTAATAAAGAAAATTGATATATTGGGAGAGGGAAACTGTGCTACCCCGAATTTAACGCGAACGAAGCCGCGGGCAAAAGCTAGTAGGTAAATTAATACTTTATCTATCTATCTACTACTAGCTTTTGCCCGCGACTTCGTCCGCGTGGCGTGTTATAAAAGAGAGATCTTTGTGTGTGTGGGAGTGCATGTCAACTTTCAAGCATCTAACTTATGCAGTTTAGATTTTTTCATACAACATTTTTTCCCCGCTAACTCCCATTTTTCAAAATACAGCCATAACTAAACTTAGGTATGCATGCATGCTAGATTAAAAACATCTACTCGTATCTTACGCGGTTTAGATTTTTTCATACAAACGTTTTTTACCGCTAACTCCCGTTTCCGTGGGAATTTTGCAATATCCTGTTGCAACTAAGCTTTAAGTTTACTAAGGTACCTGCATGTCAAATTTCAAATGTTTAACTTGAGTGGTTTAGATTTTTCATACAAAAGGATTTTCCCGCTAATTCCCGTTCCCGTGGGAATTTCGGGAATTCCTTTCTTAGTGCACCTCTACGGTACCTAAGCTACGTCCCTTCCAAATTTCAAGTGCCTACGTTTAGCCGTTTAGGCTGTGCGTTGATATGTCAGTCAGTCAGTTTCTCCTTTTATATATTTAGATGATGCTATTTTTTTCTAATTTAAGGTTGTTCCAGCAGTCCAATAGAAATAAGCAAGCAAGTTAGTCGCTATGGGGAACTCAATTCATATTATGTTTACTCCCGGTACGTTGTACTACAAACTTATTTTACCAAATCTTATATAATATATACATCTTTAGAGGTTGATCACCTGATTGTCCGAAAGTAAGATGATCCGTGCTTCGGAAGGCACGTTAAGCCGCTGGTCCCGTTTACTACTTACTGATGTAAGTTAGTAGTCGTTACACGAGACATTGGCGACTAGTATAGTGACGCCGTAGATGGGGTTGGCAATATACCTCACAACCCACACGATTTAAGTAAATAATGTGCATTATTCATCGATGTGCATTTACTGGTCTTTGTTGAAATGCAAAATGCATGCACATTTCATCGCCTTGTAGTGAAAACTGTCTTTAGCATTATCTCGTTTTCACAAGGTCCGTTTTCCAATCCGAAGATTTGACAGATCCAGTTTTTTACTGAGGCCAGAGTGGCTCAGTCTGAACTTCTAATACGAAGGCAAAACCAACCCAATACAGGTTAGGTCACATTTCTTCGAAACGTATTTATTGGGAATATCGTATTCCTCACATTGTTTTCCTTCATTGCTGGACATGTGACTCAAAAATCATTGATTTTTTCAACCAATGATTTTTCCAATTCCAACCTTCGATGTTACACAGTGATGCCGCGGCTCCCTCTAACTTATGCTTACTATGGCAACTTATTTTATTTCCAGTGATAACCCGAGGCAACCTACTAGAATCTATCCCACTGTGCAGTCTGTGAACCTTGACACTCGCACCTTCCGTAGCAAGGTTGTTCTTCTTGTTCATGACCATGGGGAGATGCTCGGAACTTCATTGGATACTGTTGTTACTGACGGTAAAATAAACCAGACCATTTCTATACTTCTACATAACAAGATGTTTTAATAGAGTAACGGCCTCTGGTGGTTGAGCGTTGGGCTCGCGATCTGAAGGTCCCGGTGGGGATATATCACAAAAATCACTTTGTGAGACCTGGTTTGGTTAAGACATTACAAGTTGATCACCCGATTGTCCGAAAGTAAGATTATCCGTCCCTGTTACTATTAACTGATGCAAGTACGCAGTCGTTACATTAGCCATATCACGGGCTTTGTTGGATCAGTTATAACCCTGACACCAGAGTTGCTGAGGTTGGTAATCCGCTTCTCACCCACACGATAGAATTACTGACTGCTGATGCTCAGGTGAAGTTACAGCACCGGAATACTTGTAATTTTGGTGGCGCATTTTTTGCGGGTTTAAAGTGAATTTACTCTACAGAAATATACACGTTCACACCATATCGTGAATTTATCCACTTATGCCTCGGATGCCTTATTATACTTAGTCATTTTTAAATAATAATTTTCGTAGTAACTCTTGGAAACCAGATTAAACTAAGAGAAAATATCTACCAAGCTACCAAGCACATACCTTCAACTAATCCTTCAAGCTTAGATTATGAATAATTTATACCTATTATAGGTTATAATCAAGAAATCTGGTAATTCATGTAATAATTTCCTGTTGCAGCACTTTTGTCAACAGAAGACGTTACAGTCATAGTGGTCGACTGGTCTTTAGTAGCTAGTCAACCGTACGCGAACGCTGTAGCACAAGTTGCCAATATAGGTGCCAATATAGCTGAACTCATTCGAATCCTGCTTCAATACAGACGGTTCACTTTGGCCAACCTACACTTGGTTGGATTTGGGCTTGGCGCTCACATCGTTGGATACGCTGCAAGAAGTACAAATGGCGATGTCGCAAGGATAACCGGTGAGCTATGATCTATGTTAATGTTAGATCTATGAAACTATTTCGATCGAAACAAAAATAATATCTTGTTCCTCAGCTGGAAGACATTTTTACTAAAAATAACGTGAAGCGTTTGTCTGTCTAGTGTGAAATCAGTCATCTTATAGTCACTGTGGTCCTGAGGTACACCAGTTTGCTTCTCAATCGGGGAGCACAAGTTCGAATCCCGGTACCGAAAATGTACCAAATTACATTATCTCAGCAGTTTTAACTAACACAGTTGACTCGACCATTGTAGATGGCGATACGATTCCTCACCTATTACGTTGGTCTAACAGAAAGCTCGGTGCGGTGTGGGTACTTAGTTCTTCTTGCGATGGATGTACCTCTGACTACCCCAATCGGGATCCTGTGCAAAATATATAATTGACGATTCAAAGTGTAACTATGTTACCTACTGAATAAAGATATTTTTGAATTTGAATTTGAATAACTGTAACTTAAAACGGAATAAATAAATATTAATTTTCCAGGACTGGATCCATCTCGTATGGAGGGGATTTTGAACACTGGTCATTTGAAAGCGAGTGACGCAGCGTATGTTGAAGTGATCCATACAGACGGACAGGGGGACGAAGCCATTGGTGTAGGAATACCACTTGGCCATGTAGACTTCTTCCCGAATGGTGGCACTGATCAACCTGGTTGCCGTGATAACGCTTGCAACCACAGACGAGCTTACGAACTGTTTGCTGCTTCTATAACTCACGAAAGTCGTATCGGGAATCGATGCCCTTCAGACGTGGTACCGTCACTGAATGATTGTCACGGCTTCACTCTTGGTATGGGCACAAACAATTTGGTTAAATATGGGTAAGCAATGATTTTTACCTCCTGGATCCTCCGGAGTGAGTGGTGTTATTAAAATTATTTTCTGTAAATAATAACAGTTTACGAATAATTGCAATTTCGCTGTAAAACATAATGGAAATACGAGACGAATAGTATACCTATAAATATGAATAAAGTGATAAAATAAACACAATTTCACCAGTATCGATTATACTGGGTGTTAATGACATCGTAACGAAAATTTTGAGGGATAATTCAGTATGGAACTGAAATCAATAAAAAAAACAATAAAATTTATCATGAAAAATTCCACTGAATATTAACTCAGAATCATGGTCTGAATCATCCCCCTCAGTATTCGTTATGATGTCACTAACACCCTGTATATAACGGACGTTTTTGTACCAGGCGAGAGTTCTCAGCTCTATCCATATTGTCCAGTTGGATATACCAACCTACAGGAACCTATCTGTCTCCTATGTATTGTTTTTATATAATTTATTATCTAGGTATATACGTACTTATATTTATCAACTTTTTATTTTGCACTGTATATTCCGCTACGCTTTTTATTAAATTCATTTCCTATACCTAAAGGTTGCCTGAATGAGATTTCTACCTTAGCAATAAAGCCGTCTGTTGTACTACCTATCTAATTAATTAATTATAATACCTTATGTATTTTAATATGATTTAAGTGCTATAAAGAGTTTTTGTATTGTATAAAGTATTGCTGTTTACCAATAAGGTCGTCGATTGTACTTCTGCTGTCATTTTGTAATCGTCCTTTATGTTGTATTTATGTGTATTAAAATGTATCTGTTTCTTTCGTTGCAGATCAGGATCATACTTCTTAGAAACTGGCCGAACTTATCCTTACAGTATAACTCTAGACTTGATACCCGATGTACCGGACGAGTTGTAGAATCTGGTAAATTACAAAAAGCAATTTCAATATCGTTTTAATTTATTATTGACTCCTATCAACCAACCTTTTCACTCCGAATACCCGACAAAGCAATTCTGACAACATATCTGACTTATTAATCAAAAGATAATAATAGAGGGTGTTAGTGACATCGTAACGAAAACTTTGGTGCACCGAAGCACGGATCATCTTACTTTCGGTCAATCGGATGATCAGTCTGTAATGTCCTAACCAAACTAGGGATCACAAAATGATTTTTGTGCAATGTCCCCACCCGAAGTTAAACCCGGGACCTCAATCGTGAGCGCTCAAACAACACTCAAACCACTGAATCACGGAGGCCGTAACAACATAAAATGGCGTCACGCCTGTATCGCAGACTGAGGCCTACCTCTTCGGGGAACCCACCTGCGTATATGTACAAAGAAAGAAAGAAACATTTATTATAAAGGGACAGTACAAAACAGATAAAAAACAAAATATGGAATAACACATAACTTACAATCAAAACACGTAACAAAAACAACTTGTACAAGAAAGTACAAATAAATAGACAGTTAACATTAAGGCAAATTGTAATTGAGTGTATAGACTGGTCAACAATGGTGGTGGTGTCCTTTATAAAAGGGCCTCACTCAGCATAAGCCGCGGCGCGAGCCACTACGCTGGAATTCTGTGGACCCTGCTGAGTGAGGCACGGAAATCGTATCTTCCACAAATGCAACATCTACTATGAATACATCCTATAATGCCTATAAAAGATAAATAATGTTATAAATCTTAGAATGTGTTTCGAGTTAGTGTGTGTGCGGATTTGAACGAATATATAATATAGACCTCCACCCATGTTTTACCCAATATATTTTGGTCCTGGTGCATTTGTCTCATCATTTAACGTGTTAAACAATAAAGAAAATAAGTACCGCTAACAAGATTGAAATCAGTTTTATCGTTTACTTTATCTTTATAATCACTTGTGTCATTCTGATATCTATCTACAAATAAACCGATTGTTTTATTGGAAATCGTATCTGGTCAAGACATATAAAACATAATAACTATATACTTCCTAATAGTATTAAAATATGATTAGACTATAATTACTTACTTACCTTCATTGTACATGATAGTGGTATTTTAAATAACTTACGATCAGACGCGAACATCGTAGGTCCCTGTAGAAGATTATATTATTATTATTTATTTTTATAAGCCATAATTTTGTGTTAACATTTTGTGTTTTGTAAAATTAAAGTTATTTTAAATTTTATATTTACTTTTAATTACTTACCCCCTAATTGTGAATGTTATGTACGCCGTAATTGTCACATATATTACTTAAAATACCGTTACCTATTGTATGATAAATTATAATGTTATAATACATATATTATAACATTATACCACATCATAATGTGGTTGTAGTTTAATACTTAAATAAATAAAAGAATATACCTTTCTAAAGGTAGGTTGGCGCTGTAGATTAGACTATAGGGTACAAGAAAGACCAGAGTGCAATTCACTTGTTATAGAAGAGTAAAAGTGACGAAAGGCCCAAGGTACAATAGCGCATAGATACATAAGGCCACGCCTAAGTAAGAGGAGTAATAAGCGAACTCTGTGTGTCAAGATCATAGCGCCTAACTAAGTGGACACTAGTGAATATTAGTGATAATAAGCTCAAACATTGTGGGACATTTCCCTGACAATGTATCGTAAGAGTGGAAACCAAACCTTTTTGATAAATAATAGACCTACATAACATACATAAGCAGCATGAAAGTATACTTACTGCTGTGCACAGGCCTTCCCTTAACCAACCGGGGAGTATGGCTCATACCCCACCACCAGTGACGTTCCGATTCCGAGAATGTGACTAAAGTGGCAATATTCCCGTTGCAAAACCCTTTAGTAGCAAGGACACTAGCTGCTTTTCTTTTTCAAATTGTTCTTTCTTGTACTCTGGTTTTATCTGCGTAAAAGTTTGATAATAAAGCTCTTTTTACATAAGATTTGCGCCTAAATGGGACCATTCCCGCGAACGGCTCATTACTACCCACCACGCTGCTACAGATAAATAATACTTACATGCATTTTATTTGAATAACAGCACACTGATAATGATCTTATCCAACGATCAGAAATTAAATAAAACCACTCTAGATTGTACTTTTTATGGGTGTTAATTTTATCCAGGATTAGGTAAGTACATATTTATTTTTATCTTGGCATTCATGTTTTATTAGTCATAAGTTTTAGTATAAGTATATAAGAGCATGTTTTAACTTAAAAGTATTCCATATCGCTCATTTTGTTGATAATCCATTCCTTCATAGTGCTTATAACATATCTAATTATATTGTCAGACTAATAAATATGGGAAAAGTGCTCTTCGTATGTTTGGCTGCGGTTTTCATTGGTAACTTGTATTAATTTTTCGTAGACAAGCCCATATCGCGTCGTCATGGCAAAGTTGTTGATGATTGTCCTTAGAATATCGGTGTCACTGAAGGCATAAAATATGCAATAGTTCTACGTGTAGAGGGTACACTCTCTGCCCCGCACCAAATAGGAGCTGGGATCGAGCTTGATTTACCGTATCCCGTGATGAGGGCCACGTAATGAGAAAGGGAGCGCGCGTGGACTGTCTGTCTCTGTCTTTATAAAAAAATAATTTGTGTACAAATACTATTTTCAGTTAGCTGCTCGTGTGATGGAGCAGAAATTGGCGCATTAGCAACTCGCAGGGGCGAGTTTAACATGTACTACGTTTACTCACGGTCAGTTGCCATATTAATACCTATTTATTTATATTTGTTCATATTTCTATGTATTTCTTTGCGATTTTTTATTACATTAAAAATAAATGAGTTTTATGTTATGTAAAAATTGACGATTCTAAGTATAACTATGTTACTTACTGAACAAAGATATTTTATAATTTGATTTTGAATATTCTGGCTCATTCGGTTTATTATTTGATCAATTATTTTTTCTTTAATTTTGTATTATTTTTAACACAAAACGAGATATTTTCATGGCTTTGTTCAATATCTAATTTTAGAATTATGTAGCATTTTTCTTTGTAACTATCGAAAAATAATAATAAAATTTACAGCTGTACTAAAACATAATAGGGTCAGCCTACCTAATTTCCCCTAAAGAGACTGCTTTATAAAAAAAATATAAATATGTGACTTATCGACGGGGAAGAAACAAATACTCGTATCTTTAATTTTTATGCAAATCGAGTTTTAGATGTAGTTTGATGCAAAATTTAATTTTACGTAGGCTGGCAAAATCACTTATTTATATTGCCTACTTTTAGAGCGATTTTCGATGAATAGAAATAGCTCTTAAATAAAGATTTTATTGTTGTAGCCTCCGTGGTCTAGTGGTTAGAGCGTTAGGCTCACAATCTGGAGGTCCGGGTTCGATTTCCGATGGGGACATTGTCGAAATCACTTTGTGCGACTGTCCTTTGTTTGGTAAGGACTTTTCAGACTTGAATCACCTGATTGTCCGAAAAATTAAGATGATTCCGTGCTTTGGAGGGCACGTCAAGCCGTTGGTCCCGGCTAATAGCCGTAAAAACACCTCCACTAACCCGCATTGGAGCAGCGTGGTGGAGTATGCTCCATACCCCTTCCGGGAGGATTGAGGGGAGGCCTGTGCCCAGCAGTGGGACGTATATAGGCAGTTTATGTATGTTGTAATATTTGGAGGAGGAGTATTTGCTTCTTCCCCGTTGTTATCTATTTTATTACGAAGGTTTTCTTCAAGCTAAGTGTTTAGTAGGTAGGGTTTAGTGCATCTTACGATTGATGTGCCTCTGACTACTCCAATTGGGATGAAGTCGTGAGCTTATATTGTGTTAAGTAGTAGGTAAATAAAAGTTTTTTTTTATTTCCAGTGATAATCCACATTTGCCCACTAGGGTATATCCCACTGTGCAGTCGGCAAACATTGACGCTCGCGACTTCCGTAGCATGGTTGTAGTCCTGGTGCATGACCATGGGGGGAGTCATGGAACTGCATTGGACAACTATGTAAAATTTGGTATATTTTACAAGTCTTACTACAATCTTACTTAATTGGCCTCTGTGGTCCAGTGGTTGACTGATTGAGCGTTGGGCTCACGTTCCGGATACCACGGATTCGAATCCCGGTGGGGACATATCACAAAAATCACTTTGTGATCCCTAGTTTGGTTAGGATATTACAGGCTGATCAAATACCGCGATCAGTTCCAGGGTGTTTTAAAGAAAGCCATACATATTATACGTATGAGGGCCTCTCTTTAAAATGTCATACAAATTCATCAATTAACAAAGACTGATGTAATGTATTCACTATTGTTGCAGCACTATTGTCTACCGAGGACGTCACGATCATAGTGGTCGACTGGTCATTGGTTGCTAGTATGTCATATGCGAACGCTGTAGCGCAAGCGCCCAGTGTCGGTGAAAACATAGCTCAACTCCTTCAAGTCCTGGTTCAGCGCAGACGAGTCACCTTGGCCAACCTGCACATGGTTGGTTTTGGCCTCGGCGCTCACATCGTGGCTCTTGCTGCTAGAAGCGTAAATGGCGTAGTCGCAAGGATTACTGGTGAGAATCAAATAAACCACATAATCTTGTGAAAAGATATTTTAAAATTCACTGTGGCATGTGGTACATTCGCATGCTTCGAATCCCGGTACCGGACTTGCACCAATGAGTTATTAATCCGGAGTGCTCATCAAGACAAATCAACCAAGCTCAAACACGGAGATCAGGTGGTTTAAAAACAACGAAGCAATTCATCTGAAAAAGCAATATTGCTATTCGACATTTGTTTGCATTACGCACTCACTTTTATATGCGCAAATTTCAAATTGCAATATTGCTTTTCTAAAGGAATTGCTTCGATGTGGCCTTTTTCAGTTTAAGGTTCATTAAACTGAATTCCTTCGCAGTATTCGCTAACACAGCTGACTCGACCGTTATAGACGGCGATACGACTCACCACATCTTACGTTGGTCTAACAGAAAGCTCAGTTAGGTGTGGGTACTAAGTTCATCTTGCGATAAACGTACCTCTGCCATATGTTATATGTGTTATGTTAAATAAATCACATAATATTGTTAAAATATATTGTTAACAAAATGAATTAAATTTAAACTCAAATCTTCCAGGATTGGACCCATCTAAACCCCAAGGAGTTTTGAATCATGCATATTTGAGGCCTGGTGATGCTGCTTATGTGGAAGTGATTCACACTGATGGAGAAGGCGAAGACGCTAATGACATTGGAATACCTATTGGCAATGTAGATTTCTTCCCTAATTGGGGCACTAATCAGCCTGGATGCACCGATAATGCTTGCAACCACATAAGATCATATGAACTGTTTGCTGCTTCTATATCTGACGGAAATCTATTCGGAAGACTATGCCGCTTGAATGTGGAGCCATCATTAGAAAACTGTCCTGGAAGTAGACTTGCTTTGGGCACAAATACATTGATTAAATACAAGTAAGGATTATTGACTTTCAAATATACCATCGAACATTCTTTGATTTAAGAATTCGTGGCTCCATAGTGTGATGACCGAAGCATCGGCTGTGATTAAGAGATTCTCTTCTTCTTCTATCATGTGGGGTGTGAGGTGGATTACCAACCCCATCAACCCTGACCTGCCTTTGGCGGCTCAATAGTAACCCTTACTATTGAGCCGCCAAAGGCTCATGTAATTGACATGGCTCATGTAACGACTACTTACTTACATTAGTAAGTAGTAACTGGGACCAACAGCTTTACGTGCCTTCACGGATCATCTTACGAAGAAGAGATTCTGTTTTCAATTCCTAGAAGGGTAACCGTCAAAATCACTATGTGCGTAGCCTCAGTTCGGTTAGGACACTAATAATAAAAAACCCGACGATAAAGCGACGAATAAGAAGATAATGATGGTAAAGCGCATTTATTTTTATTATTTTTTCAATTAATACAAGATAATAAAGGCACACGAGTGAAATAGGTTGGACATGATAGTATAAGTTTCATGCCAAGGCTGGTAACAAGAAAAATATCTTCACATCACAGTGTCATAACGTTGAGAGTAATTCACATTAACCTCAACGTGAAACATGGCAATTTACACTGGCCACATGGTGCAGTGAATTTCCACGTTGAGGGCGTGAAAGCGATAGACATGAAGATGTGGACATGTTCTATGTATATCACGATAAAGTGTGGATATGCGCCACCTCTTAGAGTAGTAGGCATTGCGATAATATATATAGTCAAGATAACAGTATAAAACAAGGAATTTCAACGCTCATTCCATTTTTCTTGACATGATCTTTCGCAGCGATAAGGCCGCCTATTCTGTGTTTGTGGGTACAACAACGTGTTTATTCATTCATTTGTCAGAGGCAATGATAGTCTTTAATGGAAATTCATTCTGCTGCATCATGGTTTATATCATCTCGGTAGCATGACGCTGCCAGGAGCATGGCAGAGCCGTAAATGATTTTGGGAAACAAATTGCAGCCATTTTTGATACGAAGTCCTAACAGACAGATGATCGCCTTATAATGCTTGATTATAATGGTTCAAAAAAGGAGATACGTTATCCCTTTGTCGGATTTTAGGACATGGTAGATAGATGATAGATATGTTTGGTCGCTCCCAGTCCAAAGTGGAAGCTGCTGATAACATCTGTACGTTAAATATCAAAGTATTGGTATCCAGGGGTTAGAAGAAAGACGTTGGAAGGGCTAAGTGCTCATACACATGTATGAGCAAATAATTCATACTTCAGCTTTGCACTCCACTCCGCAAACTTTACGACACTAGGAGCTCTGCGAATAAATGTATTAAAAGCTCGTCCTGCAGAGCAATAAGTCAAATATTGACGATCATGCAAGGAGTTCCTTTCTCATCACAGGAAAGCTAAAAACCTTAGTATGATCGGCTATTTATCAAAAAAATACTTTTGTATGCATTATCTTATGAAAAGTCCTCTGGGCGTTCCACTCGCGTTAAACAGAGAACTGCGGGGTGGAAGGCAAGAAGGAAACCACTGCCCTATTTTTCCTTATTCCGTGTAGGTATCAGTTATTTCGCATAATCCAGCGGTTGGGTCAAGTCGAGTGCAACCTTAAATGGGTACTTTACATAAACTTGCGACTTCCAATTGGGTGAGTAAATTAAATATCTTTGTTCATTTTGCTTACAGCGCTGGGTCATTCTTTCTACAAACTGGCAGCACATATCCTTATGATGAACTTGATTAAGATGACGATGATCGTATAGATGGTAATGATGGTGATATTAATTAAAAAGAAATAGGGTTGGGTGTAATGGGAGATTTGCTATCCTATTTGTATATTGTCATACTCTAATTGTATTATACATCCAAGAATTTTCTACCTTATCGGTAAAGCTGTATATTTTACAACCTGTTTGATATTTATTTTATTTGTATTTTATCTGTATTATTGCATTTTATGGGTACTTATTTCTTTTGCGCAATAAAATATTTTTCATCGATTTTTTTTACTTTTTGCGTGCTTCGGAGGGCACGTTAAGCCGTTGGTCCCGGCTATTAGCCGTAAAAACACCTCCACCAACCCGCAGTGGAGCAGCGTGGTGGAGTATGCTCCATACCCCCTCCGGTTGATTGAGGGGAGGCCTGTGCCCAGCAGTGGGACGTATATAGGCAGTTTATGTTATGTTATGTTTTTTTACTTACTTGTCTTGCATAGCTTAGGAAATTTTTGACACTTAAGAATACTTAGAGGAACTCACAAGTAAAATTACCATAAGCATATTCATTTAGCAGTTCGCGAGATTAGTCGTGTGCAGTTCCACAATTGGCACGACCATTATAGACGGCGGTACGGCTCAACTATCACGTCGGGGTATCTTGCGATGGACCTCTAAATACCTACCCTAATTATGATACAGTCGTGAGCTTATGTTCCGCTTAGTGCTACTTTTATACTGAGTAAGAGAGAGTGTTAGCTCTCTTACACACGAGCTGCACTTGCTGTCGACCTAACGCGCAGCGCTCGTCAACTACAGTGGCCATTTGAAACGTAGGCCGGCACAGAAAACATCGAGACGTCTCGGCAGCAAACTTTAGCGCGTTGGCAGCTGCTGTCGACCAAAAACTAATATACTTATTGCATTTTCCGATAACTGGAAACAGTTACATTTACTGATAGTAAATGAGCGTGCCTAGTTGGAAGCACGTAGACTCTCACTGCGAGGTCGCAGGTTCGAATCCCAACATGAACTTAAACCAATGATTTTCGAATCGAATTCATGTTTGAATCATAAATAATTATCACGTATCGTGAGTAAATTCAAATTCTGTAAAAAACTGGACCTCTTATACCTTCAAGTTAGGTAAGCGGACACAATAAAACACACGATTACGCTAGGAAGATGAGGTATCTGTAAACATTTTTGAATTTACGTCATTTCGCATGTTTTTACGAGAGAAGAAATGACAAGAAACTGCAACAGCAACACATCTTTTAAATCAATGAGGGTATACAGTATAACAAGTTATTTAATAACTAGAGGAACACGTTCAATACCAGACATTTTTATCATTTAGGTAATCATTAATCTTATAATAAGCTTTTTTACATAAAATAAGCTTCACATGAGCTTTAAATTTATTTTATGAGAAATATTATCAAATCAAATCAAATATACTTTATTGCACAGAACTAAAATTTCAACAATCAGACATAACACATGAATACAGTACAATTTGGGCGGCCTTATTGCTCTAGAGCAATTTCTTCCAGGCAACCAACCATTATCTGGAATTTTATTGTAAAAACGTGTACATAACCGCAAAAAAGATGAATTTAATTTTGTAATCTAGAATTTTGAAATTCTAAATTGAATTTTGAAAAAATACGATGCATTCTGCACTCCAATATGATTCTTAGACTGTGATTGATCTTTTACCCTCTGATTGTACTTATAAGTGAGCAAGAAGAAAAATACATAATGTTTCGATAGTAATTAAACGGACGGACCCGATACTTGGTAATAATATTTTCACATTTTTTTTACAAAGAATAACCGTTCACAGTTCTTGTCAAGGTTCGTTAGATTATGAGGTATAGTCGTCTATTATGCTCGTTTGAGGGACCACCTTAGACTGGTTGTAACCTTTGAGTGTCTAGTTTTACAAATTATCGGATGGATTTACAGTCGTTTGAGAACTTTAACTAACTCCTGATGCATTAAGAACCTTTAAGTTCCGACATGCTCCTTCAATGGTTTACGCATTTAAAATGATAGTAGTTAGTTTTTTTATTTAATAAATAATTAATGAAATTATTATATTTCTGTTTCTGTTTGGTATTCTTCTTCTTGTCGTGTGGGTTGTGAGGTGGAATACCAGCGTCATCAACCCTGGTGTCAGGGTTATAACTGAGCCGCCAAAGGCCCCTGATATGGCTCATGTAACGGTTACTCACTTACATCACTAAATAGTAACCGGCTGCAACGGCGTAACGTGCCTTCCGAAGCACCGATCATCTTACTTTCGGACAATCAGGTGATCAGCCTGTAATGTCCTAACCAAACTAGGGATCACAAAGTGATTTTTGCGATATGTCCCCCCCGGGATTCGAACCCAGGTCCTCCGGATCGATCGGAGATTTTTGGTGTTATTGAAGCCTTGGTACCCAAGTCCGAGTCGCACATGTGCGGTTTTTTCTCGAGTCGCTTAATTGTAACGTCGGGAATATTATATTAATAAGTTAAGTACGTAATGGGTTTTACCTGATTAAACATTTGAAATCACGTATGCACTCACGGTATCGACTAGATTTTCAGTAATATGCTTTATGACTTGCTGTTTTGCTTCGGATGCTATTCTATTATATGGCAGTACTATCCTATCTACCCTCCGATAGTGATCTTATCCGACAATCAATGTTTTTTATAATTAAAACGTTAAAAAATAACTTTTATCACTATCTGATATCTTTTAATCAGATGCATTTTATATGAAGACAATTTTTTGACGGGGACATTACCTTTATCATTTATAGATCTTTGAGGGTGTGATTAGAAATTGGTATAAAAGAAACTGTTTTAATTTGAAAGGATACCATTTCCGGCTTGTCAAATTATTGGTAAGAATAAAAATATGGGAAAACTTCTCTTGTGTTTGGCGGCCATCATATTGGGTACGTGTCGCTACTTTCTTTTTCTATTTTGTATTTATGTGCTAAATGTATGTTACTGTGACTACCTATCACTGGGTGCATTATAATGACTTTAAAAAATTAAAATAAATCTGAATGACTGTATATTTTCTTCAAATTTTATGGTCCGTTATATTTACGATGAAGGCAATAAAATTGTTGAAATCACTATTTATATACTTCTTTCCCATCCGTGTGGCCTTCGGTTCGGACATTAGCAAGTCTTATTTTAAGTCCGGTTATGGAAAGTACCCTTTATCCATCCTTGTCCTTCTATATATGCCAACTTTCATTTGAATCCGTTCAACGATGAAGGCGTAAAAAGCTAAAAGACAGGCAGAGTTACTATTGCATCTATGATATTACTAAAAAATATATTTTCAGCTTGCTACTTAACTGATGGTGCAGAAATAGGCGCAAAAGCAACTCGCAATTGGGGCACATTTAACGCGTATTACGTTTACTCACGGTAAGTTACTGTAAAATACATACTATTTTATTCATTTATTTATTTAAAAGATACACACAACAGGTATCAATCATGGCATGAGAAATTTAAAGGTTGCAGATGTGGGTAATAACTAGATTGAAACCCAAAACGTGTAACGTGAAATTAGTCGCAGTTAAATGCTAAAAAGTGGTTAATTACTACATAACAACAAAATAAGAGAAGAAAAATGGAAGTGAAAAGAAACATTCTGTCACGGAGGGTACGCATGGTTAACCTCTTTTGTTAGAGACATGGTATTGCTGGCTGAGGACTTCTAGTACGTTTGTAGGGTCCGATATATCTGTTGAAGACTATTGATATGTTCTGTTGATCTAAATTATTGTAAAGCAGCGTTCAGTCTGCGACATCATCTGTGAGGACTTTGGCGACGGAAAATTCCACTTGACATCACCTCAGAATCATGGTCTGAATCATCCCTCAAAGTTTTAGTCGATGGCACTAACTCCCTGTATTGTTGCCATTAATTATAATACAATGACTTTCTTTGCAGTGACTACCCGTATGCACCGAAACAGATCTATCCAACTTTGGCGTCTGCTAATCTTGATGCTCGCGACTTCCGTAGCAAAGTTGTAATCCTTGTCCATGATCATCAGGGGAGACACGGCTCGTTATTCGACACCTCTGTCAGATTTGGTATGTTTAATAAAAACACAACTGGACAAACATTCACGAAAAGTTTACTAGAAAACACGACAGATGTAATATTTAAAACATAAAATATATCTAAAAATTAAATCAAATCAAATCAATTTATTTGCGAGAACACACAAAATACAAAGGGTGGTACACTCACTAAGTAGTAAAGTATTTTATTTCCATAAGTACATTTTTTTTTATTAACTCCAAATAGCAAATAAAAATGGAAGTAACTAAAATAACGAAAGATAATGTTTCTTTTGTATTGTTACAGCACTTTTGAACAACGAGGACGTTACCATCATAGTGGTTGACTGGTCTTTACCCGCCAGTCTCGCATATTCGAACGCTGTTAGTAGTGTTCCCAATGTTGGTGCCAACATAGCTGAACTCATTCGGCTACTACTCCAATACAGGCGAATCACCTTGGCCAACCTACACATAGTCGGATTTGGCCTTGGCGCTCATGTCGCTGCGTTTGCTGCTAGGAGTGTTAACGGCGTAGTTGCAAGGATAACAGGTACGTTGTGAATATTCTACTTGTTTTAAAGGAATAGGAGTACTCTAAAACGACGAGCATATTATTATTATGAAGCTTTGGATGAGAGGTGAAAAGGCGAAGAGGGGGGCCAGAATTGTAGTAAGTCGAATTCCCTAGTAACCTACTGCATTGGCAAATAAACCTGAACATAATAAGTGTGTTCTAAATAAGAATTCTCAGTGCGTGCAACTTAGGTTTCATTGAAAATAAAAATACAGTGAAAAAGGAACTTTTATGCCGGACTGGGAGCGAATATAAATAAAGACCGCGTTCAACTGTTTGTCTGCATGTCGTAAAAACCGCCAGTGATTATTTTCTTTGCACATGTGACTTATACGGATCATCACTTCCATGTTAAGATTTTGTATTAAAAGTGGCTAGTTACGTCTGTTCATTTTAGATAACCTGTCGATCTGCTCACCCGATTAGGAATCACGAGCTTGTGTTTATGTATGTCAAGAAAGAAAAAAGACAATATTTAGAGCATTATATTTATCTAAAAAATAAAAATAAAAAAAAAAAAATAAAAAAAAAAGGTAAAAATATAAATAATATAAATATTAATAATAGGTTAAAATATAAATTTTAACCTTCCAGGGTTGGATCCGTCTCCGCTTGAAGGTAGCTTGCTTCATTCTTACTTGAAGCCCGGCGATGCAGGATACGTTGAAGTCATCCATACAGATGGAGATGGTATGGGAATGGGAACAGCTATTGGCAATGCAGACTTCTTCCCAAATGGTGGCATAATACAGCCTGGATGTAGTGACGACAGCGAGGGTGGAACAACGGTTGCTCCAATAACAATTGATGAAGCGTGTAACCATAATCGAGCTTTTGAACTATTCGCTATCTCCATTTATGTAAATCTATTCGGAAGAGCGTGCACCACAACTGTAGTGAGTGAGGAGACATGTAGAGGATATTCTTTGCGAATGGGTACAAATGATATGGTGAAATTTGGGTAAGCATAAACGGTATTTTATTTAATACACAATTTTTAAAAGTACCTAGAGTCTTTAATAGCCTCCGTGGTCTAGTGGTTGGGCTCATGAACTGGAGGTACGGGTTCAATTCCCAATGGAGACATTGTCGAAATCAGTTTGTGAGACTGTCCTATGTCACCAACCCGCAATGAAGCAGCGTGGTGGACTATAATCTATGGATTGTAACTGGAAGGAGTAAGCTCCCATACCTGCCGCTGGACTATCGGTATAATTTCTACTACTTGGCCGAAAATGACTTGATTATTTGGTCATCAACCACCAATGACTTGTGATTATTTACTGTTATATTTTTTAATTTACAGACAAGGGTCATTCTTCCTTGCAGTGGACATAGCAGATATTGATTATCATATTGGAAAACTTCACTTCGAATCTAAGCCGGACGGCGAAACTATATTATAATCATTAACAATAAATAAACCTACAACTATACCGTACCTGTCTGCTTATTTGACTTAATAAATAAAATAGTAAGCAATTGAAAACAGCGTATTTAGACTAACCCTTTATAAATAAAAACAAACACTTCAATAGTTTAATAGTAACACAATCACATATTATTATACTTACTTTTTTTGTTTTTTTTTTAAATTAAAAATTGTTTATTGTCTAAGAAAAAGATCGACACAACAATGGATACTATAGCTAGGACACACAAATGCTACAGAAGTATAACCCTGCTACCTGAACTAGGAGACCTGTATCTCAGGGAGCAGTGTTCAGCAATTACATCTTTTATAACGTCAGTTGAGGCAGACCATTGTTAAAATGAATTTATTTGACATGATATTGATACATGTGGGATAAGTAAGAGGCTGAATGTAGGTTTTTGAACGAAGACTAATAGAGAAAAGATTGATGATTGAGTTGAAATGAACGGAGTCTACGGATTGGGAAGAGTGACTTTGAAAGAAGGAGACGTTGGGTGAGAGTTACAGTGAATAGGAGTTTTTTTGCGATTCAGTAAAATAGTGTGTTAAATATACAAGGGAAAATTAAAATACCTAAACACTATTCAAAGGTACAGTGTTTCATTTTCGACCGACGATCCCACATACAGAAATTCTTTTTAAATAATATAGGCTCGCGTCTGACCACAATCTCACCTGATGGTAAGTTACGATGTGGTTGAGGGTGGATCACGCTTACCTAGCAAATGCCTATTCACTGTAGCCTTGAAGACTGAGATACTTAGAGACTTATAACGAGAACGATTAATGTGCAGAATGAGTATTCAGACAAGCCAGACATAAATAAAGTCAGACAGGCAGTCGTTTCTGTAAAAACCCAGACCCGTCAAATCGTCCCGTTAGGTAAATGGTGTGAACGGGGAACGGCGGTTTTTTTCCGTGTACATGACCTAAAGATTTGACAGAACTTCATCATCATCTGGTCATCTCCCTAGCATTGCCCCGTTTTTCACAGGGTCCGCTTACCTAACCTGAAGAATTGATCGGACCGTTTTTTTATAAAAGCGACGGCCTGTCTGGCCTTCCAACCCGCGAAGGGAAAACCAGCCCAATACGGGTCAGGTCATATACCTACGAAAATACATTTCTCGGGAATAGGGGTTTCCTGACGATGTTTTCCTTCACAGCTGGGCACGTGGGCACTTATGATCCGAGCATGAATTCGAAAAAAATTTCAACATACATTGGTTTAGGCCTGTGCTGGGATTCTAACCTGCGACCTCAATGTGAGAGACCAACTGGGCTACCACGGCTCACGGAGAATAGACTAAACATAAGTTATTCATTTTTAACCGACATCAAAAAATTAGGTTATCAATTTGACCTATTCAAATTTTATTGAAATTATACAATATTTGAGTGTTAACCTATGTGGGGTGGGTTGTTAGCACATATGTTAAAAGAATATTTTAAAGGAACTATACTACTACTATAGAATAGGCTAATTTCCAACCAATCAAAACAATTAATTTTTATTAAACGTCAAAACACGAAATTACTTTGGTATTTGTATGAAAAAGGACACTGTGACGTCATAGAAGAAGGTGATAATATGTCGGACTTATTCTTATTATTACGTTTTTCTTGATTAAAATTCATAAATAAGTTAAATAAAAAAAGAAAATGTTTTCCGATAGTACTAGATCTGTCTTTATTTAGTAATCAGAATATCATAATTTATCTTCAACCTAGTACACAACCCAATGGCAGTTATACTTTTGCATGGCTCATGTAACGATTACTCACATACATCAGTAAATACTAACCGGGACCAACGGGTTGTTAACAGTGCCTTCCGAAGCGATGATCCGTCATCATACTTTCGGACAATCAGGCGAACAGCCTGTAATGTCCTAACCAAACTAGGGATCACAAAGTGATTTCGCCTAGGGGTGATTTTATAGGGCCTTTGGCGGCTCAATTATAACCTTGATACCACGGTTGATGAGGCTGGTATTCCACCTCACAACGCACACGATAAGAAGACTTTTATTGGTGGTTAAAAGTACCTTTCAAATTAGGAAACAGTACAAGTTTCATCATAGTCGCTTACTTAGTTCCAAAATAATATAATTATGATACTTTCAAGATAAATTAAAAAAATAACACTCCTCCCCCTCTGTCTTCTCTTCTCGTACCTCTGCCTATCCCAATTGGGATATAAAAAAAAATGAATGATGTAGTCGTGAGCTTAGTGTTATGTTGTTATAAATCTGTCCAATAAAAAGTAATAAAAGAAATTAGTTTGTTGATTACAATATTACAATTTAAGTTCTAAAGTCAGCACAGCTAATAAAATACAGGGTGTTTGTGACATCGTTAGGAATACTGAAGGGGATGATTCAGACCACGATTCTGAGTATCAAAAATAATTTTCCGTCGCAAAATTCATGTTTTTTTTTTTCAGATCCATACTTTTGCGGCGGAAAATTCCACTTGACATCGACTGAGAATCATGGACTGAATCATCCCCCAAAGTTTTCGTTACGATGTCTCTAACGCTCTGTATAATCTTCGTAATTAGCAATCCCTGCACATTCCGGACTGTTTTAAGTGGAACATGCAAATCAACCTACTTGCGCAGACATATTTTTTATGCCTTGTGCCTTCCAAAGCACGGATCATCTTACTTTCGGACAATGAGTGATCAGCCTGTAATGTCCTTACCAAACTAGGGATCACAAAGTATTTTTTGTGATATTTCCCCACCGGGATTAAATAAGCCTAACGCTCAATCACTGGACCACGGAGGCCGTTACATCAAATTGAAAACATCGATGGCCTACGTAATCAATATTTTTAATCTAAGAATATATATGTCACCGTAAAATTGTAAATAACGTTAGATTATAATCTATCTCGCGAGATTGTGAACTGTCGAAAAATTGTGAAACGTAATATACTGCTTACAATTTAACGTATTATTATTCGTCAGATTATAATCTATCGAAGTAAAACTGTTAAATCACAATCTTACAATTGTCAAATTTTCAACTGTCCGACGGCTGTCCCTGATTGGTCGGCCTTACAGTAGACCGTTCTGTGTCCATAGAGTTAGGAATAAAACACAGGTGTCAGTCAAATAAAATAAATGCTCTTCAAGATTGTGAAATCAAGTACGTATTTATTAATTATTTAGTAAGTAATCAATAATTCTGACATCACATGGTAAGAAAAAATGTATCAAAATTAAAAAATCTGAAACGTATCATTCAGTATACTTTTCGTGTGTAAGATAAACATGCTGGCGGCATAGGGGTGGCCCAAGGGCCACCCCCGCCGCACCCTAACCTACTGTTATGCCTTGTAAAAATTATGACAAAACACTATTATTCTAAAAAAGAATTATGGATATCTATTTATTAATCCCAAAAATAAGTTATACCTAACAAACCAGTATTCCTAGATGTCATTATGGGAAAGTAAAACTATTATGCTAAAAAACGTTATGCAAAAAGGATTATGATAATTAAAATTATGACAAAAACATTTATGCATTTTAAGAGAATCCCAAATTAACATTATGCTCACTCTAATAGTTTTGTAACTCTATGGTATAGCACGCGAGGTGCGTTTCGTATCACAATTTGACGGTTTCACTTCGATAAATTATAATCTACCGAAAAATAATACGTTAAATTGTAAGCAATATGATACGATTCATAATTATTCGAGATTCAAATCGATAGATTATAATCTAACGTTATTTACAATTTTACGGTGACATATACAAACGATTGATTGTAATCTTATCCGGCTTTTAAGTGACTTAACAAAACGGATTAAGGTATTAACTTTTATCACTATCTCATTATGCATAGGTATATTATATTTTTGTAAAGGCTAGTTTTCTACAGGGACTTTTCTTTATCGTTGCGTATGATTAACTATTGGTATATAAGATACTGATTTAATTGAAAAGTATGTCACTTCTTACATATCAAATTGTTGTTAAGAATAAAAAACATAAATGGGCAAAATACTTTTGTGTTTGGCAGTCATCTTCTTGGGTAAGTAAGTACTATTTTCAATGTCAAAGTTAAAATCATAATTTATCATACGTGTAACTTATTGTAGGTATTTTTTTTATGTAAGTCATTTCCCACGGTGTTATGGCTGAGGA
The DNA here is from genome assembly GCF_024362695.1 of Pectinophora gossypiella. Taxonomy (NCBI): domain Eukaryota; kingdom Metazoa; phylum Arthropoda; class Insecta; order Lepidoptera; family Gelechiidae; genus Pectinophora; species Pectinophora gossypiella. Next base: position 11,098,230 of record NC_065410.1, read on the forward strand.
GAAGAAATGACAAGAAACTGCAAAAGCAACACAGCTTTAAGTCAATGTATAAGTAATTTATAACAAGTTATTTAATAACTAGAGGAACATATTTCAATATCAGGCATTTTTATAATAAAATTGTATTAATCTTGTAAAATTGTAGTAAGTATGGTATTTTATTGTAAAAACGTACACTTAACACCAAATTTAATTTGTTATTATAATACTTACAGTCTACTGTTGACTTATTTTCAAAGAAAATGGTTACCATATCCGTATGAATTACCTTTTCAGCTTGCTACACTTGCTATGGGACGGATCTTGGAACAAAAGACAGTGGCTGGGGGCAGTTAAATCAGTATTATGTTTACTCACGGTAAGGACGGACTTTCTAATCGCCGTTCCCCAAACACACGATAGATGGCATTGTTCACTTTTAACGTGATAATTACTTATTTTCTCATTGCTAGGGGTACATAATTAATCAAAAATGTAATATAATGGCAGAAGCATACATAAATCTAATTGTTGTTTGATATTTGGATCACATTATGTATAGAATGATGATGCTACTTATATTGCTTCACTTTATTTTGATCAGAATAATAATGGGTGGAAGTTGTAATTGTACCTTGGTGTAATAAAAAGGGCCATCATTTACTTATACCCAAAAACAAAGATAAAAGATGCATATATCTTTTATCCATAAAATTAGAAGTTTAAACTAAGAAAAACTTAACAACGCCATCTATCGTGTTTTTGGGGAACGCCGATTGGAGAGTCCCTGAGTAACTTGTGCTGTATATTTATGTCAATTTTCATAAGTCAATCCATTGATGATTCATTGATAATGTTACTATAGTTGTTGATCGATCTAAACTAAGGCCATGAAGCTTTACGGTTTTTAAGTATCAAAACTTACTTGGTTAAATTTTTGAAAGTGCCGGTGCCTCTATAGATATATCATCATCATCATCATCATTGGCCTTATACGTCTGTTGCTTATAGATATATAAGCAAAGAGTAAAATGTAAAAAGAAGTTTATGTTTCTCGCTCTCATCAGTTAACATTAGCTTACATTATGAGGGAGATAGGAACCAAAACTAGGAAGGTCCTGTGATTTGGGATACCAAATAATCTGAACATTCTGAACATTCAGAAATCTGATATATTCTGAACGGTAAAATGACAATAATTGCGCATTAGCAACTTTTTCTTGACGATAAAATCGAATGGAGTAGTATAAAATGGAGTATGGAATGGAGTGGAGGGCCTTATTGTAAGGAATACTTTAGAAAGACTTAAAAAATAAATAACAAAGCAAATGGTAATAAAAAATGTCATCCTACAACCATGAAGCCTTGAATACTCTAGGCATACCTATACAGAGGTAATCAGGTCAATCAGCTCGTTAAGATAATATCTCGTGTTCTCTTCTTCCGTTTTTATTACTATAGTCCTGATTAGTAAGATCATGTAATTTGTGTAACCACATAATTCAAAGAAAAAGTTTGTTTTTATAAAAAAAATAATACTTATCTATTACCTCTGCCCCTGCGGCACAGCAACCGCGCACGACCTATAGACGCAACGAATGGTATCTACATAGATAAACGTCGTACGGCTATTGGTGGAAGCTTTCAATTATTCGCACCGCGCGCGGCACGGTTGCTGTGCTGCGGAGGCTAAAGTAATTTATTTGCATTGAAAAAGTGTAACGCTGTCGATTTAAATGCATTTCCATTGCTATGAACACTTTTTTTTTCTAGTGATAACACGTTTGTGCCAAAAAGGATCTATCCGACTTTGGAGTCTGCGGATGTTGACGCTCGCGACTTCCGTAGCAAGGTTGTGATCCTTGTACATGACCACGGGCAGAGTCACGCCAGTTCATTCGACGCTACTATCAGATATGGTATGTTTTGATATAAATATACCTAAAAAAGAAACAAAATTCACTAGCCCCACGGTGTCACGGTGGTCTAACAGAAAGCTCGGTGAGGTGTGGGTACTTAGTTCATCTAGAAATGAATTTAACACTGAACCCGTTGGGTTATTCAGTGTTAAATTCATTAAGCTTATGTTATGTTACGGAGTGAAATAATAAAAAAAAACAGTGAGTAACGTCAGCTTCTATTGTTGCAGCACTGTTGGCAGCTGAGGACGTTACAATCATAGTGGTTGATTGGTCTGTTGTTGCGGGATGGCAGTATTGGAACTCTGTTTTTCGAGCTGATAGTGTTGCCCTCAACATAGCTGAACTCATTCGAGTCCTGCTTGTGCACAACCGAGTCACATATGCCAACCTACACATGATTGGATTTGGCCTTGGTGCTCATGTCGTTGCTTTTGCTGCTAGGCAAATAGATGGCGGCGTTGTCGCAAGGATAACCGGTAAGTTACAAAAAAAATCTGCCATTTAAAATCCTAACAAATATCTTGGTTCCAAAATGTGCAATCAAAATTGTACAATATTCTTGAAATTAGGTCTTTTTAATATAAAGAAATACATGAAGATTATCTACGGACTACAAAGTAGCAAATTTTTTCTAGTAGCAGTTTAATTAAAACATTTATTTTTCACATAATATATAAATTAAACAAATCTTTATGTAGCAAATAAATAATAAATCAGAATCTATTCAACGTTATTATAGATAAACTCGGTGAAAGTCAATTTTACGTTATTTGAATTTACGTCACTTCACAAGAGACATCAGCAGGGTCTGCATGACAGTCGAACCACTCGAATGCTATCTACGTTAATAAATATCCTACAGCTATTGATCGAAGCCCTCGATATAATTCGCGCCGCGCGCGGCGCAGTTGCCGTGCCGCGAGGGCTTAGATTGTCGGAGGCTATGCCGACCGACTGTCATTAGTTAAGCGCCCTAAGTAATTTAAACGTTTCAGGCTTGAATCCGTCTGTTCTTCAAGGAGCTTTCTTTCATGATTATTTGAAGCGCGGTGATGCAGTGTACGTTGAAGTGATCCATACAGATGGAGATGGCATTGGTATGGGCACACCCATTGGCAATGTGGACTTCTTCCCGAATGGTGGAACTCTCCAGCCTGGATGCGGTCATCGTACTATAGATAACGAATGCAATCACAGAAGGGCTTATGAACTATTCGCTGCCTCTATACACGGCGTAAGCCTGATTGGACAACGATGCCCTCAAAATGTGGAGATATCATCAGGAAATTGCCGCGGGTATGACCTAGCGATGGGTGAAAATGTTTTGATCAAATACGGGTAAGGATTACTATTTCGATATACTTAAGTACTTAATTTATCATAATAATTTAGGCGAAGAATCAAACATCCATATTCTTTTAATGGCGTCCAAGGGCTTGTATGCAATATCGAGGCAGACCACCAGCCCGGTGGTCGGATATCATTGTGACGTATGCCGGAAAGCAATGGATGAGACTTGCAAAAGGACCGGAAAGGATAGCGTGAAAGTGAGGAGGCTGGGTATAGATAGACCCAGCAGTTGGTGAATACAGGCTGAGTAGATAGTAGATAGATAGATATTTTTAATGGTAGAACTCAAGCATTTGACTACAATCTCACATACTTACACGTTCACCTAGAAATTCACTCCTGTTTTGCCCTTGAATTTTTTGGGAAACAGATTATTATATAATTATTTTTTATTTTGTTTTAATTTTTTTAAATTTTAATTCTTTCTCTTACAGATCAGGATCATTCTATGTAGACACATCTAATATCACGTCATTCGAACAACTCTATCTTCTTACACCGGAAATACCAGACTCCGAAAGTACATAATATGTATAACTACTTATGACTCACACACCTAACAGAAAAAATTGTGTTAGAGTTTTTGACGATTGTATTGGTTAATAAATTATCGCAAACAACTGAAACAGCGTATTTGTGTTGCCCTTCAAAATATTTAAAGGAAGTGAGAGCACCAAGAGATTACAATTTCAACAATTCTTTCACGACTGATTGGTGCCATCTGACAGATGTACAGGACTCTGTAATGCTGAAAGAATTGTTAACAAGTTATTCTTAGTCCTACACATACATATGATCATGAACATGGCATGCTTGATAGATATGAGTAGTAAGACGAATATCTGAATGATCTGGGGGGGGGGGGGGTTAAAATGGCCACATCGAAGCAATTCATCTAAGAAAGCAATATTGACATTTGTTTGCAAGGCGCACTTAGTTTTATATGCACAAATGTCAAATTGCAATATTGCTATCTTAGATGAATTGCTTCGATGTGGCCATTTTAACCCACTTGATCATGATCTGAATCATGCCCCACTAACACCCTGTATGTGTAATAGTCGCCGCCTGCCCATTATATCTTTGTTTATTAACAATGGTCGAGCAGGCGCCATGGTCTCCCATAACCCCAGTATTCTGGTCTACAAACCCCAATCCATTAACCCAGTTCACTATATTCCCACAATCTGCAAGACACGTACGTGGGATTACCATTGGATGCACTATCAATGTACACACAGGGTTAATCGCCGGTTGATGTCACACTATATTTAAATTAAACCGTGTTGGCTTCAGCTCCGCATACGCCTCCCGAAAGTCCGGCTCTCCATAGTCCTCCATAGGCCTGAGCTTATGAAACAACATACAAATAATTAAAACACATAATACCGGGTTCTTACTGCGTTTATTATCAGAGATATGAGACTCATCCAGTCGTCCCCTGATCATGGCAACAGTGTTGAAATATCGGGAGTATCATATCCCTGATAATAACGCGGTAAGAACCCAGTATTATGTGTTTTAATTATGATAATAACCGTGTAAACCTCAAACAACATACAAGTAATAATAGTTATTTATAATTATTTTCTTTCTCTACAAAATTCCAGAACGCAAATCCGATAGAGTTCGTTTTAGTACCAAATTATATTTTTACTTAGACAATACTTAGGTACCTACGTACTTACATGTAAGCGTATCATTATGATACACAGATCAAAAGAGGGAAAATTATAACTTAAACAATGATACTGTGATGATGTGACCTCCTCTAGGCATCAGGTGAGTAATTCTTTCACTGACCTTTAGACAAGCAATTTTTATTGTCTACGGCGTCATGGGCCTAGGACCAGGTTGATTCTTTATATTTTTTACTAAAGCTTTCCCCCTATTGTTAATTTTTACAATGAATAATAAGAAAGCGAAGATAAACAATATAGTTCCATTACCCGAATAATCTAATAATTAACATATACATACATAAACTCACGCCTATTTCCCACCGGGGTAAGCAGAGACTATGGAATTTCATTTGCTCGGAGGTAACTGATCCTAATATACTTCTCTTGATCCCTCCACATTCATCAATCCTTTCATACACGCATGCCGGTTCAGAGGAGATTTTGAATTTAGTCAATGTATGTCCTTCTAGGTCTTCCACTGTCAGCCTTACCACCAACTTTCGCTCTATATGTCTAAACCAACTTCACATTTCCTTCTCAATCTTAGTCACTATATCGCCCCAGAAATTATTATATCTAGATAAATATCCTGACAATACTTACATATTGAAATTCTTATATTGCATTGATATATTTAGTGGAGTGAACATAAACTTGTCAGTTACTTTAAGAATTTCTATTCAGGCAATAAAAAATGGAATCTATAGTCTGAAGATTTTACCAACACTTAGTGAAACTACTCAAACCTTGCTTACTTGGATATTTTTTAAGTTCCACGTAAAGAAAACTTACCTTACAAATATATCTTAACATCTTAGTTGAAAAGTTCATTTTAGATCTTAAGGAGTTAGCTGGAGGAATAAAAATATCAAGAATTTCCACCTTCAGTTCAGTGACCAGCTAAAAGGCATTAAGTGAGATAAGTAAGAAGCCAGGTTAAGTGAGTAAACTTACCCGTAAGGATTAAAGGAACGGCGGCGTAAGGTTTTCTTTCTCACAGTACTTAGGTGCGACAAGCCACGATAGCTTCTGTTACCGTTTTCTAAGTTAATTTATATCAAAGGTAGATGAAGAAATAGATTGGTTCGTAGTAATAGTAATCGGGAGCGGAAAATAAAAACCGTGTTTCGGCGTCACTCCATCTTGGTATTTATTTTCAATGACGTCAGTTATTGGCGACATCATTTACATTTTTTGGTTACTAAATTACATTTTCAAATATCTTGACATTGAGATAAAAACGAACGAAAGAAGCGATCTCATTGTTTCCTAAAATATGCGCTAGATGGCTCTTGTCCTAGTTGCTCCGACCGGCCAGTAAAGGTAAGCTGGAGACAAAGGGCCTGACTGACTCTCGGGAGATCACAGCTCCGTGGTGTCGTTTCTCACCAACAGCTCGCCACAAGCTGGCCTGCGGAAACTGACTGCACTGTTGAATACACCAGGGGTCGATGGAGTCGTCACATCCCTACGCCTTTATTATTATTATTATAATTACTTACAGTCTAATCTATTTCGATATCCTCCATTTACCCTTCCCCATCCAACATACAAACTAATCAAATGTATAAGGTAAACAAGATTAATTTAATTGTGTGATAGTCTGCGACAATATCACTATAGGGGTTGATGTGTTTTTGATTGGAATAGTTCGCAAGTACAATTTAGAACAATCGTTAGGGTGACATCTTGGTTCTATTATGATAGGGTAATGTGGCTTCAGCCTTCAATCGGCCCTTCAACTTGGTTTTAAACTAACATGATATTCACACTTCAATAACACATGCCTCACACGTACAAGAGACAGAGGCAGCTGCAAGGAGAAGGGGAAGCCTTTCAAATCAAATCAAATATATTTTATTGCACAGAGCTAAATTTCAACAATCAGACATAACACATGAATACAGCACAGCATCCAGCAGCAGCCCAAAGGCTGGTACTAATACTGTTATATGTCCCAGTGCTGTTTGTTCAGCACTGGGACAAATAACAGTACCTATCGCCAAACGCCACGATCCATCCATATTAATTCATTAATTACTTCTAAAAACGGCCTCCGTGGTCCAATTGTTGAGCATTGGGCTCACGATCCGGAGGCCCCAGGTTTGAATGCCGGTCGGAACATATCACAAAAATCACTTTGTGATCCCTACTTTGGTTAGGACATCACAGGCTGATCGCCTGATTGTTCGAAAGTAAGATGATCCGTGCTTCGGAAGGCACGTTAAGCCGTTGGTCCCGGTTATTAGTTACTGCTCGTTTGTAGTCGTTACATGAGCCTTGTCAGGGGCCTTTGGCGGCTCAGTAATAACCATGACACCAGGGTTGATGAGGTTGCTATTCCAGCTCACAACCCACACGATAAGAAGAAGAAGATTACTTCTAAATTTGGTAGTCTGAATGGCAACTCTGTTACTGAACTTGTTATTTATAAAAAGGAACAATTAAGGGTTACGGGTTTAAACCCGTATTCTAAGATATTCTCTCAAACCTTCCTCGACGTCGTCCCAAATTAAGGCGATCTTAAGGAACAGCTAGAACTCAGCTCTAAATCGGTATTCTTAGCTCTCTAAGAATACCGAGTCTACTTTTACTTACTTTATTTTAGTTTTATTTTGTTGGCATTATGAAATGCTTGACTCCAGTGAGAAAACTCCTCAAGTCAAAAATGTAAATGTCAACTTAAAATACCAAAATGCTCAGGTGAGGCCGAGTCGAGTGGAGCAAGTTGACCTAATTAAAGCACATAATAACGGGTTCTAACCGCATTTAAATGGGGATATGAGACTCCCGATATTTCGACACTGTTGCAAGTGCCATGATCACGGGATGACTGATGAGAAACACAAACGCGGTAAGAACCCGTTATTATGTGCTTTAATTATGATAATAACCGCGTAAACTTAAAACAATGCAAGTTGACCTGTTAATTCTACGTTTTCTGTTGCCATTTTATCACATTTATAACTGTGTAAAGATCTTGTACTTGACCTACAACTGTTCAAACGGCTTGGAAGATTTAACTTGATTTTTTGTAACTTCACTGTGACGAATGATGGTCCTAACTAAAAACGTCACAATAATATTTAATCAACCTTGAAGTAAAATCTCAAATCTCTCTACTATCGAAAATTTATCAAAGATGATTTAAAATATACATGGCTATACACATATATTTATAACATGTAAGAGCGTGGCACTCGCCCGTACAATATTTATTTATTTATAAAAAAAATATACTTACAACATTACAGTGTAAGCCAATGCGCTGTATGAAAAATGACAAGTGACAATGACAGGTTGTCAGCTCATAGACCTGGTAGAATGTTTTTGTTACTAAGTAAAATTTTCCATCGCAAAAGTACGGAAATGAAAATTATTTTAAAAACGCAAAGAATTTCATGAACTGAATCATGAAATTAACTCAGAATCATGAGCCGAATCATCCCTCTAGTAATCGATAAGGTGTCACTAAGACCCTATAAATAGTTCATCATTGAAACAAAAAACAATAGGCTAGTTTCCAACTAGTCAAATCAATTACTTTTTAATAAACGTCAAAATACGAAATTACTGCGGAATTTTTATGAAAAAGCACACTGTGACGTCATAAAAAACATCTGTCTTTATTCAGTTATGAGAATTTCTAAATTTATTTTAAAAACAAAAATGTTTTTAAAAGCAATTGAGAATGTAAGCAACGAAATTCTACATTTGTTGCCATTATATTTAGTTTTGTAATTGCTATGACATATTTAAATAAGTCGAGTGTCTTTCATATCACGTAGACTGATACGCGTATAAAGTTTAACTTTACTCACGTAAGAGGTAAGGCATGGTTATGAATGGGCCCTCATTTTGTTGTACGTCATTGTTTCAATATCCAGCCAAAAGTTTTGGAGTGAAACTCGTCCTTACAAGTTTGTAAAGAGTTTCGTGCTTCCTACGTGAAGAATTTTTCAAGTTATAAAGTTAAAAGTGGATTACAAGTTAAGTCTAAGGGATATTAACAGGGACAATTTTATTTTATTATTGGTTAACAATAAAATTGTGTTTGAAAAAATAATAAAAAAGTAAAAACTTAATAATTAAATTCTATAAGTATATCAAAAATCAAAAAATAATTGAAATTAATTTAAAATATTCCCAGAGCGACACGGTCACTATTTGTGACTGAGTTCTAAAATAGTCATTGTCGTTTGTTTTAAAAAGATAATAACAACCTAACAATAACAACACTTTAACAGTGCCATAATAATAATAATTCTGTATAAAACTAAGAATTATTATGGTACTTACTATTTTAGAACTCAGTCATAAATAGCGAGTTTGCCGCTCTGTATGGAAATATTTTTAACTGATTTCTTTTTACTATAATATGTAAGTTTACTTATTTATGTTACGTTAGTGCACTTATTACATAGGAATAGCCCGTCTATACATTTCTAAGTACCAACATTATTTGGTGAATATTTAGAAGTGAATTTATTAAATAACAATCTTATTTCACAACAATTAACAATTTTATTTTCTTATTTAACAATCTTTTAATTTCTAAAAACCACAATTAAACAACAATGCAAACTTATTACATTATTGAAACTTTGTAGACTTTAAAGTCAACCAGCGGAAGTGTGTTTTTAATACTGTCACATATTATAGAGGATAATGTAATGAATGACGTTATTGCTTTCATATTAATTTCAGGCGTTCGTTTGCTTACAACAGCTATATTTTATAGACGATAGACTATAAATACTGGGTGTTAGTGACATCGTAACAAATACTGAGGGGGATGATTTAGACCATGATTCTGAGTTAATATCAAGTGGAATTTTCCGTCGCAAAATTCATGATTTTTTTTATTATTTTTTAATTAGGTATTTTCAATTCTATACTTTTGCGATCGAAAATTTAACTTAATATTACTTGACCTTAACAGCTGATCACTGAACTTTTATGAAATTTTCTTACACAGAGTAGACCTAAAATGTTATACTTAAAAATAAAAATTGGAAAGTGTCTATGACAGTTATTTGCTCTAAAATAAGAAGGACATGCCTCGCCTTGGAAATATTCATAATTTGTAATTTGCCTGACAAAAGCTACGGGTTCAAGTCCTATCCTAGTCAGAATTTTTCGATTTAATTTTCTATTAAAATTCTTTAAAACTCAGTATGACAATAAAATGAATCAACTATCAATATGAAACGCACAATAGACGCTTAATGAGGAATTTATGAAAATGAATTCATTTCAGGCCAAAGACCAAACAGATAAACATTTTCAAAAGCGTAAACAAAGCTTTTGATTGCAAATGAATTTAATGAAATGTCAGTTGCAATGTCTGACCTACGATTAAGTAGTTAACTATCCTTACTATAATTTAGTTATGTTAATTTATTATCAGAAACTGATTATGTTTTAACCGCTTATACATCTATCGTGTTGGTTGTGGGGTAGATGACCAACCTTAGCAACCTTGGTGTCAGGGTTATTATTGAGCTACCAAAGGTCCTGCTATGGCTCATGTAACGACTGCGAATTTATATCTTTATTTAGTACCTGTTGCCTTTTATTAACGGGACCAACGGGTTGACGTGCTAGCAACACTTGAATGCTTGTGAAGCTCGGAAAATCTTACTTTTGGACAATCGGGTGATCAGCTTGTATTGTCAGGGTCGTAGCAACGACGTCGCGAGACGGTCGAAGCATCGTCGTGCCACGGTCGAAGCGACATTGCGGCACGATAGTAGCGACGTCTCGGCACAGTAGAAGCAACGTCGCGGCACGGTCGAAGCGACGTTGCGGCACGGTAGTAGCGACGTCGCGGCACGGTAGAAGCGACGTCGCGGCACGGTTACTCCGCTTCGACCCCGCGGCGCTCCCGCCACGCTCCTCAACATTGATGATAAAAAGCATAAACTCATATTCTACTTTGATGTCGAACCATCGATTGGTGTAGGTTCCGGCCAAGTAGTTGATGCCATACAAAAAGTCACGTCAGAGAAATAAATTTGGTAGGTATAGATACCTATACAGAGTCAATTATCTGATTAATACTACGAAGTACTTACTTCGTAGTATTAATAACTTACGTGCTTAATATACAGTTAATTTAGCTAGAAATAGGTACTTACCTTTTCCAAAATAAACTGTCACCATACGGTTTATTGATCACACTTATCCACTTTGGGATATGTCAAGAATAACTGCAGGTTGTCTTCATTTATGAGTCTAGCCCAACACGGGCAAGACTAAAATGCACCCATTTCGTATAGAAACATGATGGACTAATGTTATGGGCGATAGGCTGATCCCTTATCACCATAAGGTTCATCATATCCATCTTTGGACTTCGTATCAACAGTGGCTGCAAGTTGTCTTTGATTACTTGTGGCTCTGCCCACCCCATTAGGGATTACGGGCGTGAGTTTATGTATGTATGTATGTTCGTATAGAAAGCATAGAAACGATTGTTAATTTGAATGAAGTAAGTGTAATTTTATTTATTATTTTTTATAGAAAGTAAGGGAAAATAAAGTTTAGAACACACAACATTTTTTTTAATAAGTACATAATTATAATAAAACACAATGACATTAATAACTTTATATATAACCTGAAAGAATTTGAATTCCATAGGTACTCACTACGTGAATAGATACAATAACTATTCATCCATTAAATCATTGTTTCAAATCTCTCTAATTTCTATTTATTGTATTTTTATGAAAATCTGACATTGAGGTATCATTAATCCAAGATATTATTAACAACATGTTTTTTTAACCAAAAATAATATTTTGGCCTTTGTGTCTTTTAAGGGTAATATAATTAAACAAAATAGCTACTGACAAATAAAAATCAATATTAGTTTCATAAACATACGGGGAAACCAGAGAGATTGAAAGTCAGTCAAAAATTAGGACAGTAACACTGTTTTACATAATTTTACACTATACAAGCTAAGTAATATTTAGGTACTAACCACAAACACATTAAGGCCAATATTTACATACTTACTTATACATTCGACCTATAAATATCTTCCTAATTATAGAAGATGAATAATGGTGTCGGGTCAAGAAACGTAAAAATAACCATCAGATGGACACTGTTCTTATATTAAAAAATCAACATCTTAAATTTTTGATAAAATATACATTATCTTTGGTGCTACAATTTATTAATACTAAACCTTCACAAAATATCTCATGAATGGGCATCACTAAACCAATTTAAGTCTTATTTACAATAGCAATATAATTTAGCATGAGCATCTTGCACGCAGTGACTCTGCTCCCCATAGAGGTTCAGCCGACTCGCTGTGCCCGTCAGCGTCCACGTCTTCTTATCAAAACGTAGTGTGGCTTCAAATATACCACCTCCAGGTTTAGTTTTAACAACGACTAGAAAGTCTTGCCAATCACTTTCATTTTTCCTTGGTGTTTCAGGTACCATTTCTGACGCTTCCACTATTTCCTCTATTTCTAATCGAGCGCATTGCGGATATTTCTGAAGCAATGCGTTTAGTTGCTGTATCAAGTTAGACACGGCACTTACTGCTACAACACTCCAGTTAGGAATTCGCTTACCTCTATGGCAAGTGCACCAGTGGTCAGCAATAGACGCTGATTTGCACGTTCTGTTGCTTGGTATGGGCAAAAATAAACTAATGCCTCGATTGTTTTTGTAATCTTGTCTACTTCGGTTTTCAATTATTTCATTTTTGATGTTTTCTAAATCAATTAAATCGAGAAAAGTCTCATGCATATCAAAAGGAGTAGTTAATTTCAAAGAATTATATCTCAGATTATTAAAAGCTAATGTATACTTTTTTCGGAAAGATTCCGGCGTTAGAACGTATACAAAAGGCAGTCGTTCTTCCAAACGCCCTTGTTTTGTTGACCTTATAGGACCCCACCTAATACCGTGATCGCTAATTAAAAATATAACAGTGGTGTCCAAATATTTGTTAGATTCTAAACTTTTAAAGAACTGTACATAGCTGTCATCCATCACCATTGGGTAGTTCAAGAAGTCATGTGACATTGTCGATTCCCAGAAAAATCCAAAATATTTAGTCTCCTCTAAAGTCATGGTAAGGTTTTCTATGTATTCTAAAAGAATTTTGTAAAAATAGTGCTCTTTCATGCATAAGTACGAGTTAAAGTCTTTGTTTTCTCCAGCATTATTTTCTGCTTCCACAAAATAGGGATGTAAATAATAATCAGTAGGCATTTTTCTAAATCCACCTTCCAAGTAATTGAATGTGCCGAGGTAAGAGCTGTCTTCACCAAACGCTGTGTAGTAACCGGCCTCTTTATACCAATGCCAAATAAACGGACAATCGTCAAAATTTGTATATTTCATCGGATGACACATTTTTTTTAGTTCTGATTCATGACGTCCTAGTAAAAGAGCGACTATGTTTGGAAAAGAATTATCACCTATTTTATTATATCCTAATAATTCAATAGCACCTTTATCTTTCAAATACGTATAAGTTTTCGGCATTGTGCGATGAAAATTTAACCTTGATAAATTATCTATTCCCATCACTAAAACGTTATACGCAGGTTTAGTTTTTGAAATTTCCTTTATGTTGTCATATGTCATAAAATTTTTAATAACTGCAAACATGAAATACTGGTCATATACTTCCGCACTGTTATAATAACATGTTACTCTAACAAATTCATCAGTAACCGTAATATCATTACTGAAAAACACGCAGTCGTTATATACTACGCGGTTATCAATTATCCATGAATTGATATTTTCAACAAATTTCGGACGATAAAATCCACTATAGCAACACATAAGTTTGCTTACATCTGTAATGTTGTAGTGCAGAATAATGTTTTTATTTTTGGTAACCCGAATATGTGTTCTATTGCGCTCTAACAACGAATAATCAGAGTTGGGACACTGTTTTAAACTAGTGGGATAATATACGAACTCTTTAATCGATTCATCGAAAGGTTTCATAGCAGGTATAGTACAGCCTTCTGTTTTGATAGCGAACTTTGCATCGGATGCACCGTAAGAATTACTGTTTTGGTGAAAAAAATCAGGATTGACAATTGTTATTCTGACGGAAATAAAGAAGGTACTCAGAAGCAACAAAGTAGTCAACACTATCAAATAGCGGTGTCGGGACGACATCCTTCTAAAGATAGATCTCTCTTCATAAAAAATGTTCATGTGCACCATTTCAAAATTCAGACGTCACTGTAACACCAAAACGATTTTCATAACTGGAGGGTCACATCTGCTAATTCTGATAATATTTGTAGATATCTACATCACTCGCGCAACTTCACGAAGACACTGCCACTTACATTTGAGACATATGAGTTTTGTTATCCTCATAAGTAATTAGGTATTACTGGACGGTAGAGGCATGGCTAATAGAAATTTTACGGAGATCGGTAAGGTCGGCTAATCTTTCACGCTTACGCCATAGGTATTCAGTTATATATCTAGTCGTACTTATAATTCCACACGTGTTTTTTTATCAATTAAGTGTATTATAATGTTTGTACTTGCCTGGAACAAATGTTTCTAATGTTGCCTGCTAATGATGTATGATGAAGTATTGTATTTCTACTTGCGTTAAGACAAGCTGTTATTGAGTTCAATAATGGTGTTCAAGTATTTTGATATTAAATAAAAACAAATTAGTTATAATAAAGACAATAATAATAATAATTAATGCAAATGCAATGTTTGTGGCCTACATCGAGTCACCCAAATCCCCTGGTAGTTGCGGCTTCCGAATACATCCCGCTTAGGGACGGTACTGAAAAGTATCGGCGTCCGAAGGACGTAAGATACGATCCCGTCGACCCCATTACTCTGGCCATAGAGGCAGCCAATCAGCCCGCGACACCAAATACTTCAGGACCCCGATACCGACCCCGCCGGCGGCGTGGTCAACCATTTCCCTCAATCAGAGCTTATCGCTATCGACCCACTAGGGTCGATTAATTCTTTCAAATATTTTTCCTCTCAGACGACGCCCTGATCCGAGGTTCGCGCCCAACTGGGCACCCTCAGGCCTGTTGTCTTAAACCAGGACAACTAGTTAATGCCATCTGTGGCAAATCTACAATAAGTCACGTAAAAAAAAACCCTACATCGAGTTAATATAACTGCTTTATAGATCGGAATTATAGCGGTACATTTATTTACCTAAATTAGATAGTGGATCTTAGTATAGAGTTGATTAATGTTCACTTTTCTTTGCTTTTAGAAATAGCAATAATTTTATTCGTTATCAGAACAATGAAATACTTAATTCATAATAGTAGTTTCGAATGTTTTGCATGACACTAATTCAATCTTATGTATATTATGTTATACCTGCAATATAGTTTCGAAATAGTAATTAATCTATTCATGTACATAACTTTGCTTCCCTTACACCTTTTAATTACGGTCAAATACTAAACTACACAACATTAGGAGTCATATCAGAGGCCTAACAATTACTAAGAAGTCATGCCATTTAAGTACTTCAATTTTTCTTGGTGATTCAGGTGTGATTTTATTCTATACGAAGTGAATTAAACATACATAATACAATGTTAATTATTTTCAGATCCATACTTTTGCGACGCATTTTTTTCTATTTTCAACTTTATATTCACTCAGAATTATGAGCTAAATCATTCACCTCTGTATTCGGTACGACGTCATTTACATCCTGTATGTATATACGACCACCTAAACTCAAATATTTTCCTACTTGTACATTTTACATTATAAATATCTTCCCTAAAATTGGATAGGAGATACTAATGGTGACGGATCGTGTAATACAGAAATAACCATAAGAAGTAGGTACCTTTATTTTAAAAATAGCAAATTAATATTTTAGGCAAATATACACAATCTTTGGTGTTATAGTTTAATAATAAATTTCACAAAATCACTTAAACAAACTTAGTCTTATTTACAGTAGCAATACAATTTAACATGAGCATCTTGCACGCAGTGACTTTGCTCTCCATATAGGTTCAACCGACTTGCCGTGCCCGTAAGTGTCCACGTCTTCTTATCAAAACGTAGTGTGGCTTCAAACATACCACCTCCAGGTTTTGTTGTAACAACTACTAGAAAATCTTGCCAATCACTTTCATTTGTCTTTAGTGTTTCAGATATTATTTCTGACGCTCCCACTATTTTCTCTATTTCTAATCGAGCGCACTGCGGATATTTCTGAAGCAATGCGTTTAGCTGCTGTATCAAATTAGACGCGGCACTTACAGCTACATCACTCCAGTTAGGAATTTGTTTACCTCTATGGCAAGTGCACCAGTGGTCGGCAATTGACGCTGATCTGCATGTTCTATTACCTGATATGGGCAGAAATAAACTAATTCCTCGATTATTTTCATAATCTTCTCTACTTCGCTTTTCGATGCTTTCATTTTCAATGTTTTCTAAATCAATTAAATCAAGCAACGTCTCATGCATATCAAAAGGAGTAGTTAATCGTAAAGCATTATATCTCAAATTATTAAAAGCTAAGCTATAGTTGTTTCGAAAAGATTCTGGCGCCAGAAAGTATACAAAAGGCAGTCGTTCTTCCAAGCGACCTTGTTCTGTTGACCTTATAGGACCCCACCTCATACCGTGATCGCTAATTAGAAATATGATTGTGGTATCCAATTTATTTTTAGATTCTAAACTTTTAAAGAACTGTACATAGCTGTCATCCATCACCATTGGGTAGTTCAAGTCGTCATGTGACATAGTTGTTTCCCAGAAAAATCCAAAATACTTCTTATCCTCTAACGTAATGGTTAGGTTTTCAATGTATTCTAAAAGAATTTTGTAAAAATAGTGCTCTCCCATGCATAAGTACGAGCTAAAGACCATGTTTTCTGCAGCGTAATTTTCTGCTTCAACAAAATAGGGATGTAAATAATAATCAGTAGGCATTTTTCTAAATCCATATTCAAAATAATTGAATGTGCCGAGGTAAGAGCTGTCTTCACCAAACGCTGTGTAGTAACCGGCCTCTTTATACCAATGCCAAATAAAAGGACAATCGTCAAAATTTGTGTGTTTCACTGGATGACACATTTTCTTTAGTTCTGATTCATGATGTCCTAGTAGAAGAGCGGCTATATTTGGAAGTGAGTTATCGCCTACTTTGTTATAACCCAGTAACTCAATAGCACCATTATCTTTCAGGTATGTATAAGTTTTTGGCATTGTGCGAAGAAAATTTAGTCTTGATAAATTATCTATTCCCATCACCAAAACGTTATACGCAGACTTGGGTTTTGGAATTTCCCATATGTCGTCATATGTTATTAACTCCTTAGCAATAGCAAACATGTAATACTGGTCGTATATTTTCATATGTCTATAGTAACATGCAACTCGAACGAATTCATCTGCAACTTTTATGTCACTTTTAAACAAGACACAGTCGGTATATTTTACCCTGTTATCAATCATCCACGCATTTATGTTTTCAACTTCATTTGGACGATAAAATCCATAATAGCAACACATAAGTTTTCTTTCATCTCTAATTTTGTAGTGCAGAAGAGTTTTTTTATTCTTGGTTACCTGAATATGTGTTCTGTTGCGCTCTAGCAATGAGTAACCAGTGTTGGGACACGGTTTTAAGCTATCGGGATAATTTATGAACTCTTTAATAGATTCGTCAAAAGGATTCATTGCAGGTATGGCACATCCCTTTGTTTTAATAGAAAATTTTGCATCGTACACATCATATTTATCACTTTTTTGGCGAATTATGACACGATTGATAATTGAAATTCTAATAAACATAAAAAAGGTGCTGAGGAAAAATATAGTAGTAGTCAGCAGTATTAAGTTACGATATCGAGATGACATCCTTCTAAGCATTGGTCTTTCTTCATACTCATTTTCTATGTGTATCATTTCTAAATTTTCTATAGCTTCGAAGCTTTATCTGTTTCCTTGTCCACCCTCAAGCTCAAGTTGACACTCACATTAATGTAACAAATAATAAGTCAGTAAAGTGCTGTAGAAGTGTTATTATCTGCAATTGGTCCTGGTTATCTTTTCTTACGTCACTTTCTAATTATAGTTCTCTCTGAATAGAATTTACTTGTGGTGTTTCCACAGGTTTTTCATAAACTACCGTTTTCATTAAAAAAAAAAGTAAAACTGCGTAGTGGGTCCGATCGTTATATTTAACAAGCAGTCATTAAATTCCGTTTTTCCTATCAAAGGTGAAAGTAGAGTTTAAACCATATTTTTATTCGTCGTTTATACTATTTTTTTCAGGGTCTAAAAAGATTGAGAATTTGGGGATTTAAAATTTCACTTAAAAGCTACCACTTCCACCTACTGCTATGTATTCCTATGCCTATAGATTAACTAAGCGCGAAAATATTCTAAGTATATGACAATACGATCATTTAAATGTTACAACAAGCCTAGTTATTACATAGTCTTGGGCCTTGAAATACATTTGAGTAAACATATTTATTCACTTAACTGAACTGTTTGAAATAACATTTATTTCACAAGATACACACCTTGGACACAATGGAGTACCTATACATATAATTAAATACAAATTAAAAATAATCAGAAATCTAACTACTTACATCACATTTTTGTTGGGTGTTCAAGAGTTCTGAGCCGAAGCTGGTTCAAACTAAATGAACGAGCAGCTTTACCGCGTGGTACAGCCACTGATAGGCATTAGACCAGGAGTTTAACAAGGCTCATCAAGGCAATTCATCTAAAAAGCAATATTGCTATTAGACATTTCTTGACATTGCGCGATTACTTTCATATCAAATTGCAATATTGCTTTTTAGATGAATGCTTCGATGTGGCCTTTTTAACCACCCCGATCAGACCCAAACCTCGGGACAGCCCCTCTGATATAATCATTACAGAGTATTTAAATTCATTACTTAAGTTATTTATTAGGTAATATGGTGATATATTGCTCTTATTTAAAAAGAAAAACATTCATTTCCATGGGGACGCTATATTAACATACAGGTCTATTACTTATACCACGACCTTGACACTATGGTTGATGGTGTCGGTCATTGATCTTTCAACCCACACCTATTACATTGAAATTTCAAATTATAGCCACACGTTCAAGGACACCGTGTCCGGGTCATTTTGAAACGACTTTAATTTATTACACAGGAAGGTAGAGACATCGCAACGATATGATTCAGAACATGATTCTGAGTTGAGATCAAGTGAAATTTTGAAAATAATTAGAAAAATATTAAAATTTTCATGCATTTTCCGACGGTAAATTCCACTTGATAACAACTCAGAATCATGGTCTGAAACATTCCCCTTAGTATTTGTTACGGTGTCACTAACACCCATAAACTTGTATGGCTACTACATACTTATATGGGGTATAAGTAACATCGTAACGAATACTGAGGGCTGTGATTCAGCTCATTATTCTGAATTAATTTCAAGTGGAATTTTCTATCGCAAACGTATAAAAGAGTTAAAAAAAAAAAACAACTAAAAATAACATGAATTTTGCGACGGATATTCCACTTGATATTTGCGAATCATGGTCTGAATCATTCCCCTCAGTATTCGTCACGATGTCACTAACGGCATGTATAGTAAGTATGATACCTTTTTGAAAGGTAGTAATAGTCTTTACCTTAATGGGTGAATATCAAAATTTCAAGTTTGGTGGCGAAATTTCATATTCTTTTTTCGTGAAAAATTGGGTTCCGACATGAAAAAGATCCAAAAGGATCCTGGGTCCAAAAGGATCCAATTTTTCACGAAAAAATTATATGAAAGTTCGCCACGAAACTTGGCACATTTTGATATTCACCCTAATCATTACCAAATCATAAAAATAAAAATATCTAATCATAAAATTAAAAATAAACTGTGCGTGGTAGCGGTTTTTTAAAACTTCTATGATAACTTCACTTTTTCCAAATAACGTTTGTAAATTCCTCTATTCTTCTCATTTCCCCAAAGCATGTCTACAATTATCCACTGGCTAGTGAAGTAAAATAAATGTTCAGCAAACATATATAGCACAAACGTCGCCAGTTGGTAATATGAAAATGTTTTGGTGAATGAATAAATATATTCGTCTTCGATTGCTATACTGTACAAAAACCTGAAAAGAAAAAAAAACGGTTAAGATGGTGTTTTTATTAAATGTATTTTTTTGCCCACCATTACTTTCATCTGCTTGTGTGTGAGTGATTTCTGGGATTAAAACTATCCCATGTTTTACAATGGTAACAGACAGTCTATTAGTGTGGATGTCTCTGCGTCTGTCAAATTATTATAACAAATCCAAAACAGTATTAGTTAGAAAAAATAGTTTAATGAAAAAGCGATTTCAAAGTCTATATTTATTTTTAGCGCCAAAATATTTATAATTAATAAAGATAAAATGTTTATCATATTATTACTACACACAACTCGTAATACCTATTTATTTCAGATAACACAGTTTTGGATTCCATTACTTGTGAAACTCAATCAATAATTATGTATGAACCGGACAGTCGGAAACAGACTCGATTATTTCCTTCTTATGTAACATTTAATAAAAATTATTATCTTATCTTAGCAAATCCTTTCTAATATAATTAGTATTTTTATCTATAACGTCAGTCATCACGACGATAAATGACAAAGTTATCGTGTTGCTAATGATCTATCATAGAATTAGGTTATCTCACGATACTTTCCTTCACTGTGATGCATCAGACTATAGTAACATAGATAGGTATCAAGTGACTACTGGCGCATCACGGACACTTAATACAAAAATCCTCGTTTTACACAGACACTACACATTGACGTTATCGTACACGCATATCTGTGTGTGTGACGTCTAATGCCCATGCGATTGCAGATTGAAGTAAGACCGAGAGGGGGTGAGGTAAACCTAGCTCAGCCGCTAGTGGGGAGCGGAGAGTTAACATTTTATACGTAGTATTATTCCTTATTTTTTGCTACTGGACTGAAAGTAATATGAATGAACATAATGCCACTATATTTTATTCTCATAAATATCGATTAAAGGGATTTTATCCCCTTCGACTAGTATTTAGTGAAAAAGCGACTGTCACCTTATGTATGTAACTGTCAAACCCATCCATTTTTATGGCTGTCAGACTGTTGTTAATGACGTTTTTCATAATCGTCTGCAACTTGGCTAAAGTCCAAGATGGTAAGCTACGATGTGACGAAGGTAGAACATACTCACCTAACTAATGCCTATTCATTTTATCTTTGAGAACTTCAAGATGAATTAGACCTCGTATAACAAATAGAAAGAAAGAAAGAAACGTTTATTATAAAATAGAACACAAATAGACATCCAACCACTGTAAAGACGTGTCCACGACGCATCTGGTCACAAGCTACGGCGTGTAACTACACTGTACAACCGATATTGTTTGAATTGCCACAACATCTTAATTTGAGGGAATTTATACTATCTAATAAGAATAAATAAGAATAAAATAAATTGATTGCCAGTAACAATTTACATTCGCTGTAAGAACTAGGTAATTATGAATATTACGAATACGGGCAAAAGGAAATGGCTCAGCTTGTGCTGTGATGGAGCCATGCTATGGCGCCATCCAGCGCTGGTTTTCAGTCATTTCTCCTTCCTGGGATATTGTGCGGAAGTAATTGTCAATAATCTCATAACTTAATGTATACTTTTTACAACACGGTTCGGATATTTATTTAGAAAATCTCCATAGTGAATGTGACTCTATTTGTTTATAGGATGTCAGTGGTTGACTTACATTAACGTGTAGGTTCCAACGAAGGCTGCTAGTAGCATCGATCCATTTTTTAGACTCCTTGGTGTTTGACGTGGGACGAGGAGAATGTCCATAATGACCACAATTAAGGACACGGTGTGTGTACAGTGCTGTGACCAGAATGGTACAGCATCAAGGATGGCCATTGGTGCTAACAACACTGGATTTTTGTACCACAACCTCCAGAACAACAAATCTGCAAACTGTAATTAAACAATTCAATGGGTGATCATTGAAACGCCTAAAATTATTGTGCTTATTTTGTTTGGCTGATTCTCAAACGCCTAGTATGTTTTTTTGTACTTGGATTAAACACTTAGGGACCTAACTTTGGGATCTTTAATGTCCTAAAAATTATTAACAGATAATTTTGTCATCTTACTATTGTCATACATACATACATAAACTCACGTCTTTTTCCCACCGGGGTAAACAAAGACTATGGAATTTCATTTGCTTCGATCCTGACACACTTCTCTTGCTTCCTCCACATTCAAAAATCGATTCTTACACGCACCGTTCAGAGTAGACCGCATTAAACTTTTGAACTATTGTCATACGTGGTAATTTATTTGTTTGTTTGATCTAATTGCCTGCTTGCTAAATACATCGACGATACAACCAAATAGACGCGTAATGCCTGAGTTTACGCATAGAATTCATTTTGTCTACTAGCTGAGGTAAGGGACGGCGGCTGCGTTTTAATTGGCTCATTCAAAATCATAAACACGTCGTAGTCCATAAACAGATGTAGTCAGATGTTTTGATAGAACCCGTCCGTCTGTTAGGAGTCTAGAAGTTGTATCGTCGATCGTCGAGAGAGAAAAGTGATTCTCACAGGACACCGCGAACCGACGCCGTTGGCGATGAAGTGATTTTAAAGTCGCTGACTTCTATGAAATCCGTTGATTCGTAACACAAGAAAATCCATAGTATAAGAAAATGAGGTATGCTCAAAACTGACAGCTAGCATTTCAAGGTTAGCCGAGCTGACGTCATCCTACCCTACGTTGCCGTAAAAAAGTAATTACCCACTTCCAATGTTTTTAATTTACTTTGCAAGGTTTTAAAGATTTTTGTATATGTGACAAATAATACTAATTAAATACATTAGTCAGTAATTCACATTATTTTCAATAAAAAAAAATACGTTCTTGGAATGTTGGAGATACCAGTTTAATGGTAACACTTACGTCATCTAGGGCTAGCAATGGCGGCTTGACATAGGATTGAGCATACCTGGTCTTCTTATACCATGAGAAAATCAACCCGCACGGCGAGTAACCCGCGCAGACAAGTGAGCTTCCTGCCTCGTCGCGCGGTGAACTGCTGCAAAATCTTCTCACCGCGCCGACGCGACAGGCAGATTGAGATTCGCCAAAATATTCATACCGTTGCAGTTGGCAGAAGAATACTGGAGAAGCTCGTTGACCTTATGTCATTCAGTATTTGCACATGTTTCCTACTGGCTTCACCTCTCAACGCTTTCCACTCGCAATACACGCTGACAGGAAGATGTATGTAAAATAATAACTGAAAAATAATGTTATATTTTATTATTTACACGCTTTACTAAAATATTATTCTTAAAAAGTACTAATTACTCTACACACCATCTAATTTTATTTTAAGTTATACCTGTCACTTTCTTATCTGCTGAAAAAGACGAGTAATCGACAGGCATAAAATTTATGGGACACGCGTCAATTTTAGGCAGAATCCTAAAACAACCCTCTAAAACTTTACATCGGCCAATAATCCGACAGAATTAAGTTATACCAGCAAGATACCTATTTGATTCGCTTGGGTTATTCATTCATTAACTCATTCGTTTTAAAATTAACAGTTGTCAATCAACCGTTTCCTTTTCGGCGGATAAGAAAATGACGGGTATAACTTAAAATAAACATAGAAGGTGACTGCAGGAATCAGGGCCATTGTGTGCCTCAAAATTATTTCAATATATAGGGTACTCAATTGTTATTTTCTCAATTCATCTATGCCAAGCATTTGCAACTTGGGTAGCCTCTTGCGGCGTTTAGGTTTGTTTTTGACACCTGTATAGCGCTTTAGTATTTTACTGTAATACTGTTTTGTGTGTGGTAGTAAGAAATAAATAAATAATTTATCCGAAAAAAATAGGGTACCTATTATCTGAATGAAAGACGCAAATATTTCCCAGTTTTATAAGTATAATATTTTTTAACTTACATTAAACCATGTCGTGAGCAGTCGCCATCTAACCTGGTTATATTTTCTTATATTTTGGTCATCACTAGTTGAAAAGTCCACAATCACAAGCAAATACCATGATATTAAAGCCAAATGAACTAACGCTATAATGTAGAACCAAAGTCTAAGTTTTATTAAACTGTGTTCAAATTTTGCAGGAACTTTGTTCTCCCAATATGAATTCATCATCTTTATTTTTTTACTGGATCTAAGAGAGAATCGTATGAATATTAGTTTATCGGGTGAGAGCCTTCAGCGCTCTCCATTTGTCCGGCCAAGTAGTTAATGCCATTTGCGACAAATCTACAATAAGTCACGGCAAAAAAGATCGTATGAATATTTTGAACGTAATTGTGTAACTTCAGTGACGCATATTATTTTCTCCAATATAAAGCGACTCGAGTTGCGGATCAAGGTAATTTTTTTTCCATCGTTTCAAATGGTACATCAATGGTATGGTATGGTATGGTAATGGATGGTATGGTTTGGTATAATGGTAATGGTAGAAGAATTGTATATCAAGAGTCCTTATTTGTAGACAACACTCCAAAAAATACGCGAACAATTCGCCACTAAAATTTCGTTAAACGCACTTTCAATAATTGACCCTACCTATATGGTTTACTGTCGCGATCATATTAAAGTATTGCGAGTATAAATCTAATTTGTTATCAGGTAGAGACAGCTTAACTTTTTAAGAAATGGAAATACCTACAATAATCTCAAGAAACGGGTAAAGTGCGAGTTGGAATCACGCACAGAGGGCTCCTTACCTCCTGGTACAACTATAATAAAAAAATGCTTCTTTAAAATAATGTGTTATTAACCATTTTAATAACACATATTTCGTCATTACTGTACTTTACTACCCAAGAACCTTCTTAAGTTCAGACAGACAGATGAATAGGTGGACGGTGTATGCTTAGTAAGACCCTTGGTATGAATAGGGAATCCTAAAAATCATTACTACCTACATTATATCAATAATTATAAGATTACAGTTTTATGTTCCATGCATGATAAGGAGCAAAACGAGCATGCGTAACGATGCGCAGCAATAATGAAATGGGCCTTTTTGGGTCATTCGTTGATTTGATATTAAGAGGACTTTTCATGACGACACGCATGAGACTATAATGCAGAATTACATTATTTTGGAGGTCAAGAGTCCTAGTACGGCTTTGAAATAGACTACTCTGGGCGCCATCCCACTCGCGTCTCACGACTCTCGGGCGCAAATCAAGAAGGAAACCACTGCCCTATTTTTCCCTAAAAAAGAAGCATGGAGAATGCTACACCGACAAGAGCGTGGCTCTTAAATTACTGATGTGTGTGAAAGTATTTTGGGAGCAAATGGATTTTGGGAGCCATAAGTAGTCTGGGCTTGCCCTGGTGGAAAATAGACGTCTGTTTATATTTGTACCTATGTATGGAAGTATTTCAGGTATTTACTTTAGGTACTTCTAGTCTAGTAAACCGCAAGGTAACGAATGAATTGCATTCAATATAAAATTAAACAAATCATATCAAAAACAAAACGTACGAGTGTTTTTAAGCGAGATAGCAAAGGCTTGATAAATTGATGGAAAAATCTCTTCTGTCGTCATGATTATAATAAATAGTAATCATAATAAAATAATATTTTTTTATAATACTTATTGCCATACTATTGCTTATGTAAAGAAATAATCATTATCTCCCGTTATCCCGTTTTTCACGGGGTCCGCTTACTTAACCTGAACACATGACAGGTAAAGTTTTTTGCAGAAGCGACTGCCTGTCTGACCTTCCAACCTGCGAAAGGAAAACCACCACAATGTAGGTTAAGTCACATACCCCCGAAATACATTTCTCAGGAATGTGGGTTTCGTCACGATGTTTTCCTGCACCGCTGAGCAGGTGATAATCATTTATGATCCATACATGAATTCGAAAACAAACTCGAAAATTGGGGGGATAAAATTACTTAAAATGGGCACATCGAAGCAATTCATCCAAGAAAGCAATATTGCTATTTGAGATTCGTTTGCATTGCGCACTTATAAACTGTACGGGGTGTAAGTGACATCGTAACGAATATTGAGGTCGATGATTCAGGTCATTATTTTGGGTGGAATTTTCCGCATATAATATTATTTTCAATATTTTGTACGGTGTCACTAACAGACTGTATATCTGTGAGCGATTTCCTCAGATCGCACGTTTGTATTATGACACGTTTGCTATTGTCTGGTACATTTCCTGAGGCCGCGTATTGGTGCGATATCTGCAATCAATGTAATTTTGTAGATACCAAATGGCACTGTGATAAGGTCGCATGTTCAGGAAAACTGTCTTCGTCACGTGTACTACTCACAGATCCCTCAATGGCCTTTTCCAATATTAAATTTCGAAATTCTTGCGTCGAATGAACGGAGGTCCGTTTTGCTCTATGAAAAGAAGTATTGGACACTTTTATTCGTTCTAGGCCTACACTGTCCAATTGCAAGGATGTGCGCGACATTCAACGAAGTTAATGCCGAGACGACTCTTCTACATGCTACAAAAATAAAATGCTACATCACTTTTGTTATCGTCATAAATAAGCGTTAAAATGTGTGTGTGTTTATATTATACACACATTGGCCCCGATTCCTGCAGACACCGCCTAATTTTATTTTAAGTTATATCCGTCATTTTCATATCCGTCGAAAAGGAAAGGGACGGATGATTCACAGCTCTTAATTTTAGGAAGAATGAGTAAATGAATGAATAACCCGGGCGAATCAAAAGGTACGTCCCTGGTATGCAATCCGTTTGACGTGCTGTCTACTTACCTGTGTCGGGTTATTGACGGATGTAAAATTTTTAGACGGTTGGTTTAGGTTTGTGCTTAAAATTGACGTGTGTTCCATAAATTTTATGCTTGTCGATTACCCGTCGCTTTCCTTTTTCGGCGGATAA